>NC_081250.1:123364935-123467435 GCF_030490865.1 Poecile atricapillus | reverse complement strand
TTTACAAAAAGATAAAGCTACTAACACAACTGAAGTTTCTAAAGACAGAGTAGGAAATCAGGTTGTAAGAATCAGCCTGTAATAACAGAAAACTACAACCAATATTTAAAGCAGAATTTTCCAATATGAGATACAATTTTTGGAAGGGATTGGGAGTAGACATAGGTCAGTATTTTCAGAAAAGGACGTATAGTTGTGAAACAAAAAAATGAACAAAGCAAAACAGAAAACACAGCTTATATGTGATTTCCATATGGATGACTGCCTCAGTTTTTTACACCCTTAATATATGGAGTGTACTGGTTCTTTAAATAGTTTCTAAGGCTGTTCACATATAAATATTCCAAGCAATATCACTGCAGCATCCATATGTGTATTTTAGAAATGGTCTTTAAACTTCATTTTATTTAAAATATGAGCAAAAGTTTATCTTGCATTATTGTTTGGTTTTTTAAGGGTTGAGGAAAGGAAGTTCCAAAAACACTAAAAGAGTTTTTTGTTTGTCTTGGGCACTGATTAGTGTTGACTTGTTGAAAAGGAGAACTGCTGTTTCAGGTAAGTGTTTTAGTGTAGGACTGAAAGAATGGTCTACTGTCTAAAACCATTATTTTGCCCAGCTGGAGTACATACAAAACAAGAAAATATTGATTAACATACACTTAATGCCACACCTCATATTTCTGCTTAGCTAGAAATTCTGATTTTAGTGCTCTGAATATTTTTTATTTTCTGGATTGGAACTTAGGTCAGAAGCAGACAAGAAAGAAAAAGGGTATCCTTTTGTTTTATCAGTCCTGTTAAAACACACAGGATCATAATCAAAACACTGGAAGAAAATTAAGACAAATACTTTTAAAATATGCCTAAAATGAGGTTTTTTTTCTTATCTTCTACATGATTTATAATCCAATATGGCCCTGATGAGAAGAGTCCAAAAGTAACAGAAGTGTTCCTCTGTGTTAAATATAGTTATTAAGGAATTTAATTGAGTCAACTCAAAATATCAGTTGCAACAGAAGTCTACCTAAGAAATGAACACTAGCTTTCCTTGAAGAGAATTTCAAGGCATTCCTCTCAATAAGAAACCTACCATATGATACAGAATCATAGAATTGCACAGGCTCAAAAAGACCTTTAAGATGATTGAATCCTTCACACTTTCTCTTAGTTTGTATAATTAATATCCACTGTATACCTTTTTATTAGAATAGTCACCAAAAACTTATGAAAAAGACAGTGATTTTTAGTACTTTGAAAATATTTTATTTCCCAAAGACTAGATCATGCATTTAGCCACCATTCAGAACAGTGTAAAAAGCAGACACCTGATGTATACATATGAGAAAAAGTTCCACATCAGAATTATGCCATGAATTAGGAATTTAGATTACAGACATATAAAAACCTCTTGAAAACAGATGTGATTTAGTTACAGTTTTTGCTCTGTTTATTCTAAAAAGCATATGGAATATATTAGTCATGAAATTAGCTCCTAGTAAGTAGGACTATGCATAGTAGGTTATGTCTAAAGTTAAAATTCAGCTATCTTCAGGTGAACACAACTTATATTCATCTCTAACATGGCACATTTAAAGATGACAGTATCTAGACACTGTTGCAGTTCCATGTTTAGTGTTCCAGCAGATGTCTTGCACCTTTGTGGTTTATTTTTATATGGTAGGCATTGTCATATCTGAAAGAAAAATGGTTCAGTTCTGAAAGATGCTAAAATTCCTTCAGCTTTCTTTAATTTCACTGAGAATAACCAAAGTGGGAATAATTCAGTGGGGGGTCATTACTCTACATAGAAATATCTGTGTTCTGCAGACTCATTTGTAAAAACTGTGGACTCCAAAAAAACCAAAGATACGCAATCCACTATGTATGTCCTTGCCGATTTTTAACATTAATTTCTGGCACCATTAAAAATAACCAGAGACTAATGATGGAAATAATGACAGTTGTAAAGAACTCATAATTTTTCAGAAGCCAGATTTCATCAAAAGAAGTTTTAGCAGAAATAGCACAATATTTTTTGTATGAATAAATAAAAATTCTTGTAAAGTTACAAGAGATTATTTTATTTTGCATGATACAAATAAAACTGTCCTCACAAAATTGTAATCTTACACAATTTATGGTAGTTTCCCATAAATTACATGAGTATATTGGAAGCTTGTTAATAATTAAAAGTCTTTTACTTTTTCAACTCTCAAATAAGTATTAGAGTAAATAATTTCCAGTCTTCATCTGACATGACATCTAACCAATACAGGCATCACAAAATAAATAATTTATGAAAAATATTTATTTAAAGAGCTGTAATTTACCTTGCATTTACCATATGCCATTCATCCAAGTATCAGTATAAAATATTCATTAGAGAAACTCATTAAAACAAACTTCTATACAATGAGGTGACGGGCCAACAAAAAACATCAATCATCACAGGGGTTTAAGTTGTTATTAGTCCATATACATAAACTAGTATTTCAAAGTTAAAAAATATGAATATTTCTACATTTACCCTGGAACCACCAGGGCTACATTAAAGCTTTTTCTTCACCTATTTCATGAGTCCCAAAAATTCCCTGACAGAACACAGAGATCTAATTTATTAATGATGAATAAATCTGATGTAATAATTAATGGGAAATCTATAGGTAATCTTAATGGAAGAATAGCTAGGCATGTAATGATATTTAAGTCTGGCATAAAAGATCTTAGTTCATGCATTACAAGCAAGGCAATTACCTGTGTGTGTATGCAACTCCAGATTAACAAAAGGGTACCAAGCATTAAAACAGTGCAGGACTCCCCACATCCAAAGATATGGAGTCTCATATAATTCAAAATACATTGTTTTGAAATAGAACCTGAGGTTAGGGAGATGATGTATCAGAAAAAACAAAAGCTATCAATATCCTCCAGTCAAAAATACCTATCTTGTACCAAAATTCTTTTAGGTAAGCAAAAAGCATGAATTGAGGTCTGAATTCAGAAAATGCAATGTGCCACATCAGTACATTTATGGGATGCACCTACAAAGCCATGTACCTCACTCTATACAGATTCTTCCACTTTAGGAAGTTCTGTTAAATATCTACTTCATACAGACTGCATTTCTATGATACTGTTGATCTGTGATTAAATGTTCTAATAAAATTAACTGGCTTTGCTACAAACAGAACATCTGGAGCAATGTTTAATTTCATGTCAAACACATACAGGAAACACCTGTCTAGGTGAAGTAATTTTTTAAAAAAATGACATTAATCCATCTGTTGTGGAAATGCATGTCACAGTTGTCACATTAAAAAGTAATATCAACAGCTACAGAAAAGGTAAATTACTTTGGAAGTAAGTCTAAAATGAACAAAAAATTAATTAATCCAAATGTTACCATGTCAATCTGATTTCATACTGAATCAGATTTCCCATTTCAGATTAAAAATGTCTTTCAATAATTGCATAATAAAACTTTTAGATGTGAAATTAAGTTACATAATTAGAAGATTAAAAGTATAGCCAGACTCTTCCTACACACCTGTTCAAAGCAGTGACTTAAATGACTTTTTATATGACTCTTAATATAAACAAAATACATTTTATAGGAAAGAAAAAGCACATAAAAAAGTTAAATATAGCTGTTATTTAGAGTTGGGACCCTCACAAGTTCATACAAGACAAAATGAGTAGAATGTTACATTTCTACAGAAGTGTGAAGAGTACATATGGTAAATGACAGAAGTATTCTTATGTGTGGGATATTTCCAACACTTATTTTCTCCAAGATATTAGTACAATGTGTACTGTATGTTTTTAAATACCCCGTGGAAGATGACCAAAATCAACAAAAAAGAAATAACTCCAATATCCATGGTTATGTGGTCTTTTTGAGACAATTCCTCTGCCTTAATATTTCTCCATTATCTTGCTAACTTTAAATTAATTTTCAACCTAAAAGTAGTCTTCAAAGGCTATCAACTAGGTTTATTCTTCATTTGAGGTCAAATGAAAGAAATAAAAAGAAAAAAATGATATTAAAAAAAAATTTGAGAAATTTTGCTTCAAGAAATACTATGAAAGGGGATGTAACGAAACTTCACATGAGTAAAGTTTAATAATTAGGCATCACAGTGTATCAAAATGTCTCATCTGGTATTTTCCAATATTAGAGGCAAAACAAGTGATCAAGCAGATATTTATTTGGTCTCTTTACCAACTTGTATGCTCTTCAGCTTCCCATTTAATCTGGTTTTGGTTTAGGTAATATTAGGTGCTGTTTTGTTGAATAATTTCTTCTGTATTTAAAAATAAAATATTTTTCACCATCTTGAGTACAATCTGAATTACGTAGTCATCTGTTGGGATGGTCCTTTGAGATAGGTTAGAGAATAAAATTCATCAGCAAATTGATGAATTGTATTTTAATTGATGAAGTGTATTTTAAGGATCTTTAAAGTACTCTGAAAATGATTTTGTGACTGAAGTTTCTAGATCTTCCTATATCATTACCAGCAGTGCGAAGACAAGACAATCCCAAGAGAATTGTGAGTGGTTTGTGAGGGCCTACTTGGACAGCCAAAGTCATATTGAGATTTACAAAGCCAAAAGTAGGGATAAGAAGATACATAACTATAGAAATCTCTGCTTGCATGACAAGGGGTCTCAAAACAGACCATGGGGTTTATGCCTTACATGGTCCTGTTTTCAGGAGGGTGAGAGAGGTCCTTGATCTTTGTGAGGGACAAACAGAAAATCATGCTGCAATCATCACAGGAGTCAGTAGTACCATATGTGCTGTATTTCCCCAGGAGTAGAAGTGGGTTTATGGCTTTAGCTCACCATAAGAACCTTGCTGAAACATGTCAAAAGCAGAAAATCTGGTATGATTGACAAGTTAAGGCTTAGACATATGAAGTGGGGCAAAAGGTCAAAGTTCTGATCCCAGATTGGCAAGAAAACTGTAAACAGAGTAGGAGGGACTATTGAACAGCATTAGGCAGGTCTACAATATTGCTCTGTATCACAGAGCTTCCAGACAGACAGCAGAAACACAGACTCTACAGTTTTAGGACTAGCAAGATCTAGCAAGTAATCTTTTTTAACTAAATGTAGGCCCATTGTGGAATGGAGGTGAAATTCATAATGAATTCAAGAGGGAAGGCAAATAAAATACTGTGGTAGGGGGATTTCCCACTTCAATCTGTATCCATGAAGGGAGTTCAGAGGACAGTGGTTCTGTCAGATGACAGACAAGTTCTGTCACTAATGGCCGGACAAGCTGGGGCAGAGCTCCGCAGTAAAGGCCTGGGTGAGGCTTGACTCTTCAGAGGTACAATTAGAGAGGTGTAATAGTCATGTGAAAGGGAAGCACTGTGTTGTTAACTACAGCTTGTGGGCTGGACCTAGTGTCTTAACTGTTTTTAAATTCTCATAGGTTTTCTGTGATGGCATTGAGAGCTGTTTGCTTTGCTGCAGCAAGGTTATTTGGAATAGGGACTCAGAAAAGTGAATCTTGGGTTTTATATCAAGGTCTGAAAAAGTGAAAATGATCTATCAAAGATAAAAATAATTTTACAAAAGAAAACAATCAAACCACTCTTTAAATGTTTTCTTTCTCAAAAAAGAAACCACTCTTTAAATGTTGGATAACTACCACAAGATTGTTATTTATAATATGTCTCTCTAGACTTTTCCAGTTTTCCTTATGGGGCCACCAAAAGAAAAATACATAATTAATACTAACAGCCACAGCACATCAGAACAACAAACTCTCTTTTTATACTGAATTCTTTTCATTCTTACTGAATTATCTTCACATATGTCAGTCTGTTCAGTCAGTCTGCAGCTACCACAGTGATTGGGAATGACAGCGTGACCTCAGCTGGAATTAAGAGAGTTGAAAATATGAAAAAATTGAGGGTCACACTCTTTTGAGCTGTAAAGCTAAACAACTCAGAAGCAGAGAAGAAAACTATCTCTGAATCCTCTGTGATGGCAGTGTGCAGTTCTGGTGAAATAAAGCACGCCCACTGCTTGAACCACATTTGGTGGCTACACACCCCTGAGGTTTTCATACCTTCTCAAAAGAACAGTGCACAGCCACTGAGGCTCTCCCTTCCTGCAGTCATTGCCACTAAAAGGAAAGAGTTGGAGTACAAGGAATCATAGAATCATTTATGTTGGAAAAGACCACTAAGATCATAGAATCATGAAATGGTTTGGGTTGGCTTTAAAGATCATCTAGGTCTACCCTCCTTGCTTTGGACAGGAACACCCTCCACTTGACCTGTTTTCTCAGAGCCCCATACAACCTGGCCTTAAATACTTCCAGAGATGGGCCAATTACAACTTTTATGGGTAGCCTGTTCCAGTGCTTCACCACCCTCACATTAAAGAACTTCTTTCAAACATCTAACCTAAATGTAGTGTCAGTTTGAAACTATTATCCCTTGTCATGGCACTGCATGCCCTTATAAAAAGTCCTCTCCATCTTTCTTTGTAAGCTCCCTTCAGATACTGGAAGGCTGCAATTAAATAATTTCAAAGCCTTCTTGTTTCCATGCTGAACAATCCCAATTCTCTTACCCTTTCCTCATAGGAGAGGTGCTTTATATCTCTAATTGACTTGGTGTCCCTCCTTTGGACTCTCCAACAAGTCCATGTCCTTCCTACACAGCATGTCCCAGAGCTGGGTGCAGCACAGCAGGTAGGGGCTCACCAGAGCAGAGGGACAGAATCCCCTCCCTCACCCAGGTGGCCACACTGCTTTTGATGCAGCAAGAATACACTTGGCTTTCTGAGCTGCCACTGCACATTGTCAAGTCACATGCAGCTTCTCATCCACCAGCACCCTCAATTCCTTCTTCCCAGTGAAGTGGTTAAATCACCATCACTGGAGTTATTTAATAGACTTGTAGATGTGGCATTTAGGAACATTGTTTAGTGGTGGACTTGGCAGTTTAGGTTAACAATGATCTTAGAGGTCTTTTCAAACATAAATGAGCCTTTGATTCCCACACCACACTTGGAACCTCTGCAAGTGATTTCAGTAACCCAGGCAAAATATTAATGCCCTGTGACTCATTTTGATTTTCTGTTCTTTCAGTGTCCATGGGCTAGAAGTGCTCATTTAACCCTAAATGTTCTTCACAGGTGCTGCAGAAGCCAACAACCCAGAGTAGTATGTAGGTTGTGATCTATCTTGCTTCATTGTCTGGCCTTATAATGGTTTCTGACAGGATAAGGAAGAGCTGACCTGCAACTACAACAAGCGGGCAGAGATTGAGAAACTGAGAATAAAAATGTGAGAGAGAATGGCCCTACTAGAGATGTGGCAAGGAAGCAAAGCTGTCATCTTGAGCCATATACTTTTGCTGAAAAGTGTGATCTTGAATTAGGCTTTTAAAGAGATTTTCAGCATGTGTCAGACCCCTCATTACATGCTTTTTTTTCAGGCAGATAGGGACACAAACCCCTCCAGACAGACCTCAGGGTAGCTTGGCAAGCTTGCTACTTCCCCAGTCCAGGGCAACTACTTAGTTATAACACCTTCCCCTGAATGTCCTGGGATAACCACCTCAGAAATATCAGAGTGGGCAGCAGGAAAATTTACAAGAAACCAAAAGCAAACACACAAATATCTAAAGGAAATCAAGTATTCCAGAACATTTCCTTGGTATGGGGCTTTTTTTTTTTTTTTAATTTGGTTTTGGAGGTTTTGTTTTGTTTGGTTTGGTTTTCTTTTGTTTTGTAGGTTTGGGGGGTTGTTTGTTTTTTGTTTTGTTTGTTTGGGTTTTTAAATTTTTTTTTTTGTTCTTCTATTTGTAGGGCAGGATGACCCCTTCATATTCTTTTTTGCAACTACCTCTAAAGCATCAGAAAAGTACTTTCTAATATTATTTTTTGTGTGTGTGAAACCTTCCACCAGAGGAAGTCTTCTTCTTGAAGAGGACTTACTGTGCATTCAATTTCAGTTCAGTTTGAAGCATTCCAAGCCTAATGCTTTGCAGCTTTGGCTTCTCCAAAAATTGTACTGAACTTTCCCAGGTTTTCTGACAGCACTTTCAAAATGTGTTTTGGCCTCAGAAAAAGAGATTCATAGAAATCTCTTGTTTTTCAGCTTTCCAGTGGGGCAGAGGGTCTTGCAATGCTGTTTGCGAGGTCATTTTGGAAGTCATTTCATGTCCCTTTGAGACATCTTTGCTTGTGTTTCATACTAGCATTTTTATACTCAGAAACAATAAAGGATACTGCTCTTTAGGAAAAACACTTAGCATTTTTGATCTCTCCAAATAGGACACTGGTATTTGGTCAAAATTGTCCCATTCATGCTCTGAATTTGGTTTAATGCAATTTGGTTTATAAATAAATTTGGTTAATAAATAACAGAACACTCAGAAAGATTACCTGATCTTTGATATTCTGGTTAGCTTAAGATCAGTTTCATCATTTATATCCAGAAAAAATACCTTATAGAATCTTAGTTACAGCTGTGAGATATGAGGATCAATCTTGCTCCTACAAATCCTATCTAGAAATTAGCTATTGGTGATAAAAAAAATAATAAATTAATTTTTTCATTCTTACAGAAAATCAGTTCATACATCCCCCAGCATTTCCCTGTTCCCAAGTTTTTTTTAATATACCTGCATTTTTAAATGCAGAGAGAAAGATATGTTGCCTTCATGCTGTTTTCTTTAAATTGTAGAATCTGTAATTATAATCCTGTAAATGTATAGATATGCTTATAATTAAATTTTATATAGATTGATTTTGGTTTATAAGGTTTTTATGGCTAGGAATTTTAAGTCTATACATCTGCATGCTCTCTTATGTTATATACAAATGATAGCAGTTGCCATTTTATTTATAATAAGATTTTCAGTCTGTTCAATCTATTCAATCTGTTGAGTTAGTAGAGTTTTCAGTCTGAATATTTATCGTACTTCAGAAGGACTTTACCAGTGGTTGCAAGCACGTGTCTTGGTTCAAAATGATCCAGTACCAAAAAATGAGCTGTGGTGTAGAAAATTATAGTTCAATTTAAAGACTGAGATATTGTGAGGAATCTCCTGCATATTTAAGATTGAATTCTATGTATAGAACAATTGGAGAGATTCCAGCTCTGCAAAAGTTTCTGCTAGTGCTTTCAGTGAATCCAGGATTCCATGTCATGTCTTCCCTGAGGATAAACAGATTCACCTGGTCATAAAATCAAAGAATCTATTCTTATTTTTCAAATTAATAGGAGTGGGAGAGCACATATTCTCATTGAGGGCATAACAAAGTACAAATAATATGAATGGTAGCTGTGCCGCCTTTAAAAATTTATAAAATTTTAAAATACAAATAGGAAACAATATAACTTGTTATGTTCTTCAACCAACTAGAAGGAGGGCACGGATATTGGGTATTTGAAAAAAATAAATCTTTAAATCAAAAATCTGTTTCTATATTGGTTTCTTGGAAATAGCCTGCTAGCACTCATACAGAATTAAGAGGACCTTAGGTCAAAACAAATGAGAGAGAACTATTTGCAATGTGTTGGTGATGTGAATAAATGTAAAAGATTCCTGTGTAGAATCTGTCAGCTTGCAATTTTGTGACAAACCACAGGATTATTTTGGTTCAGGAACCTGCATTATAATATAGAAACAGCTTTCCAACCTAAGCAAAATATATTTTCAGCTCAAGAATCAATATTTTATATTTGGGCACAATATACTGTCACACTGTGTGATGTTGCTAATGATGTGCTATGAGCTGATGAGATACTGGTTACTTGCAAAAAATGTAAAGTGACATTCTATGCACCTACCTTCAGCAGGAAAAGCCCTTGTAACTTATATCATGTAGTAACAATGATACAGCCAACTGACACCAATTAAAAAGTCACAAATGGCTGCTTTTCTCTAATGTTCAAAGAGCTCAAGGAATTTAGATGTGTACATTAAGGATCAGATGCTTGGTTGCATATTCTACAAACTATGTTTTAAACAAATCAGCATACAGATGGCTGTGACAATAACTACCAGGAAAAAGTGAAGGGTGAACTGTCACAAAGTTTGACAGGCCATTGCATATTGAGAGTCTTTCTCTATTGCTCTTTGAATAGTCAGTCCCACAGTATTTCTATACTCTGTCTTGCAGGCAGATGGAGGGTGGGTAAATATTCTGATTAAGGCAAGGGACTGGAGATACATGAAAACTGCAATAAATATTTTTATCCTTCTATAAGAACTTGCAATTTGTCCTTGGATAAACATTTAGTCAGTCTGACTTGGTTATCTGCATCTGCAAAACTTGGATACTGCAACCTTCCAATCTAAATTTTTCTGCGTGTTAGCAAGACACTGAGGTACCATGACAATTGAATTACTATTGTAGGCTCAATTTAATTTTTTTTTTAGATAATTTTGAAATTTTTTAAAAGGTTTTTGAAGAAGCCTTAATTGCCAAAAACCTGTACACCAAATTAGAGAATCTTGAACTAGTGACACAGAACAGGAAACAGACATTTGAGGACAAAAGGATTAATAAGTTCCCTGGAGAAGAAAAGAGGTATGAAATACACATCTGGGCTTATCCAGAAATACTGACAAAAAGGGGAAAAATGGCAGAAAAACACAGCATGTAATCAAATATAAAAAGAAGAAGGAATAGACATGTATTAAAGTGCCAAGGTCACTTTTTGGAAGGCTGGTGAAATTTACTTGGGATAATTAATGTTAGAACTCTCCTTTGCACCCAGGTAATCAGATAGGACTGCATCTATGGATAGCGTTATCTGTAAAATTAATGGAGAGAAACGCTATTCTCAACAGTTATGACACTTAGAAATTTTAATTCTCAAGGTACATGTTAGAGAACAAATGCAACTAATAGCCAAAGGAACTCTGTATTCCTAGATGTGTTTAGCTGACATGTTTCTTAATCAACTATCCCCCAGAAGTACTTTTGGTGAAAGTAACCTTCAGTAATTAACATGGAGTTAATTAAAAAGTAGATTCAATTTAAATTAAAGGGAAAATATATAAAAGTAGGGCAGTCAGTAAGGTTTGGGATTTCCGAAGGATCTATTTTGATATGGGAATTAAGTAGTAAAGTAAGTTTTGTTCAAAAACCTTGAATATAGTCAACCTGAGCTAAAGAACTTAAAGTCTGAAGCTTTTCCAAGTCAAAAGTGTTAAACTTAACAGTAAGATATGTCATGGATAAAGAAAAGAGACCTTACAAGAAGAGGATTTATATGTGCATAACCCTCTCAGAACATGAATAAGCAGAGGCATATACATAATGGGAACAAAGTATGACAGTAAAGGTAATGTTTTAAAGTCAAGTTGGGATGGAGTTTGCTAGGAAATGTAAAGTGCCTGTAGTGTCTTAAAAGCAGGTTGGTCTTCATCCCACTGCTTCAACTAGAAGACTATTCAAGATTTCCTGTGACCAAGCAATTCAAAGCTTCTTTTTTTTTTTCCCCCACCAACTTGCAGACATACAGGACCAATTTCACACTACTATTACTAGGAACAATATTTACTTTTGGTTTAACTCTCTCTTCCCCTTTCTGACGTTCTCAGGAAAAGCAGGTAATCCCAACAGTTTTTCTTCTGCTTTTGTTTCCTTTAGTATACTTTTAGTTTCACTGAATCCTTGAATGATGGCAAAAGGAACTGTAGCCATTAACAAGGTGAACTATAATGAATATTTCCCTATTGCTGTCTCTGACCCCTCACTCAAGGACACTAAATTTTCCTTTTCTTGTGTCCAAAATAGTGCTGATGTCATGGTCAACAACCAATACACCTCCTACCAACCCTTCTTGAGTTGTTTCCCTCGGGTGAGTACCAAAAATAAATATGCCTATCAATAAACCGTTAGTAATACTAGGGTGAAGGAAAAACTAGTTCAGATGAAATTTTATGTTGATTGGTCCCAGCTGAGGAACTGGAAATAAGTTTTCAGTTACTACATTTTTCTGGAAACTGGAAGGACACTCCTAACTCACTGCTCTACCAAGCAATAAGACTCTGGTGTCCTTATAAATATATTGTAGTAAAAAAAAAAAAAAAAATCCTAAGTAGTTTTCAGATAGAGTTAATAACTCTAAAAGGTATTATATGATGTGTTGTCTGTAATTTGAATGGAAGACTCAAAATGTCTTCTGTTGTATGTCTTAGTTAATTCTTATTTTTTTTCCATGATTAGATTTCTCTCTCCATTCCTTAAATAAAGCAGTTTTATTTCTCCTTTAGTGTTTGTTTTACTTTGAAAAATACAGAAAAGCTGTCTGTTGGCTTTTCTTCATGTTTTTGTTTGCTTTGGTTGGTTTGTTTTGTTTTTTGAACAGAGAAATGCCAGTCCTACTGTTGATGCATCATCTCCGTTCATCTCCTTGAATTTATGGTTCAGATTTAAGCAGCACTTTTTAAAAGACAATGGCATTTCCAGATTTGAACCCTGATAAAAAGCATGACACAGAGGGAGAAGGAATAAAATGCCTGGAAAATTAAGACTTATGGCAATGTAATGACCCAAGAAGAAAGCACTTCCACTATAGAGAATTCCCTACAGTAATTTTGGAAATCTCATTACAGACAGATCTTCTGTTACTTCAAGGATAGTTTCAAATACAATTTCCCTGCATTTCTATGTAATGATAAGAAGTTCTATCTGCTGCTTAAGGCCCAACTCGTGAACATCTGCAATTCAGGACATTGTGTAGAAAAAATAAAGAGTGTAGTATGCCAATTAAATCTCCCAGAAGACTGGATTACCACAGTTTTGTTTGATCATACCCTTGTTTAGTGTTTTGCAGGGTAATAAATAGCAGAGAGAGATGTAATACGCCTGTTCAAGTTTGAGTGTTACATTTTCACTTGGAAAGCCAATATTAGTTGTTTCATGTTCTTAGGGAGGAAGAAAAGGAATAAGGAGACCCTTGTTCAAAATGGCTCAACAGCTGGCCTTTCCTTTTGAATGAAAATGATGGGGAAAAAAGGAACCAAAACAAGACATTACAATCATACACTCTGCTATAGGATCTTTTCCTCAAACCTTGCTTTCTTTAGCATCTAAAACTGCTTTTTAGCTTTTTAGAGATACCTGGTGTTACTAGTTTGATGACAGAAGAGCAGAGGACAAACATCCTTCTTGATGCAAAATAGTTAAGGAAAAAATGGTTGGTTTAAGTAATTTAAAATTGCCCTCACAGATGCTAAAAATAATTATAGAATAATTTTTCTGAAGCTGCTGCTAGGTGCACACTGAATCAGTAATTAAAAAAAAAAAAAGCCAAACCTTATATAAAAGTTACCAATATGTATTTAATAGCATCTCTATTATTTTCTCAATCTGTTTTTTTCTCCTAAAGTATATATTAATTTATCTATAAAAATATTATTGCTCTTTTGAAAATATTTCTGCTGACTGGTCTGTTATTTCACAGGATTAATACTGGATGAAGGGAAAGATACCACTCTCTGATTGTTTCTCTTGGGTGCATATGTCACCTTTCCTTTAAGTTAATAATTTCATAACTGGTGATATGGCCGATTTGCTCATGAAAATAAAGGCACTCTGATCCTATATGTTATTTATCATTTGGTTTCACAAAGAGAGCACATTTTGATGTACAAATCCATTCTCAAACAAATCTGATTCCTTGCTAATCCATAGAATATTTTGATCTTTACTGGGTAATGAAGTCTTCATTTTTATGTGTAAAAAAATCTCATGTATAATACAAACAACATTATCTCTAAAACTGTGATACATCATCATACATGCAAAACCAAAGCCTTGGGTAAGACAGACTGGCAAGTTAGATGAACCACTTCAATTTTCCATCAATCAAATTATAGTTTATTGTTCAGCTGAACTACCTCAGGCAACACAAATCTAAAAACTGTCATTTTGGAAACATTACATTTTTTTTCTGTCACATTATAACCCAAGCCACAGCCATAAAAAAGAATGTCATACCATTACTGACTGTAATATTCCTTAATTTAAGAACAGCTAATTCATCTGCAATATATACAGTGTTCCTAGGATTTGGAGCTTATAGCAGTGTTCAGTTACAGTAATCTTATCAAATCCCATTAGTACATGTATTATTTTTTAAATAATGGAGAATTTTACAAATTCAATTAAGAATAGAATGGTTGTTTATAACAGCATTTTAATGCCTACATTAGAAATATGGTTTACATTTCAGAATCATCTAATATTTCAATTATTTGGTTACTGTGAACCCTAAATTGTAGGGAATTTAATTAAAAATTGGGCTTCTATGGAATACACTTGATGAAATAATGTGGTGTCTCTTTTCTATTTCTTTACAGCAATATCTAACATCACTCTAAGGCTCCGAAGTTAAAAATTAATCCAATAAATGTTACAGGTCTGTGTTCTGTCACCCAAAATGCACCTACATCCTTTTTTGCTATTTAGGCTATGGAATTCCCCTAATATTGAAAATCAGGAATGTAATGCTTGTACATTTTAAATGTTCTCTTTGCCACTTGCCCTAAATTTCTAAATGATAACTTTATGGTGTTCCTTTATTTATCCACATTGAAGTGCATGTACGAGTTAATGGAAGAGTAAAGGCTGAGAATTACAATGAGAGGTTATATTTCTTCCCTGGTTAAAATATATAGCACTGAGAGTGTGAAAACAAAGAGAGTTGCTAATAAAAGTATTCTTCCCTCACCATCTATATGCTTAAAAATATAATCATGTTACCCTAGGAAATAATAAACTTAATTAGAACACCACTCTTTAAATAATACATGATGAAATTTAAAGATAACTGAAATGCTGTGAGAACATACACTTCACTGCAAAGATATATATCATGAGGACACCTGTCCCCCTTAATTGACTACCTGCTAAAAGAAAAACCTGCTAAAAGAGCAGATTTACTGTGTAGTGAGGCAATGAATTTAAGAGGTCTCTGCTGAATAAAAAACTAGTTCCATTGGTTGAGCCGGGCCATGTTCTTGAGCAAGTTCAGACATATTAACTGAGCTTTTATGTGTTTTTATGCACCATTTATTTTTGAAAAATCAGGAATTTTCACTGCAACAATTACTTATGCACCAAAGTAATAAAATTCCGGTGGTTGATATTTACCAAATCTATGCTAAGCATATTCCAGCAAGGATTATTGTACACAGTTTGTATGTACATGCAAAAAGGTGAGGGAAATCAGTGCAGGACTACTAAGTGGAAAGAATTCAATCGTAATGTTTGCATTTCCTTTCGGTTTTGTTTTCCTTCGAGTTGGATTGAGTTATTTCATGTAAGGTGCAAATTTTCCTAACGGATATATTTCTGCTCTTGTGATTCTTACAGTTGCTGGTTATATTCATGGTACAAGTTACTTTTCAATCACATAATACACTTCCAAAGGTAGAGAGTAAACAAGAATCAGATCTTTACAGAGCTTTCTTTAGAGAACCACACTAAGGCTCTTGAGTGCACCAGAATTTTTTGGGAACCAGAAATACCAGTCCTAAATTTTCAGGGCATATTGCAATTTAAGCCACCTCATTCCCTATTCATTGAAAAGTGTCACACTGGCAAGTATTTTAAGAAGCAGTCAAAGAAGGTAGGCATCAGATCTTTTCTAACTAACAAACCTGTAACTTCTAGCTTTATGTTTGTCCTGTAACAACAATTTTTCTATTTTATACTATTTTGTTTCTCCTCCTAAAAAAAATTTTCTTTAAGCTGAAAGAGGCTGTCCAATCACTTTTCTGTCTCAGATGTGAATTTTCCAGATCTAAATGAACCTTGAGAATGTCCGATCTTTATCCACAAGGAATGTAAAAGAAGCAGGAAGAGAGTATCATAAAACTAGTTACCACAAAAAAATATGACTGACCCATCTAAAACTCAGTGAGATGGGTTAAAGTTGCTTCCTCTCAAGTGAAAACACAGTTTTTTGTGACTCATTCTACTGACTCATGAATATATGTATATTTTCACTGTCTATAAAAATTCTTGTTTTATCCTGTTTTACAGGAAGCTGGACTTTCTTACTGTGTTACTAGCTGCTGGCAATGAAAGCACCCAAACCTTTGGCATATTCAGCCCTGCAATAAAATCCAGGGTGTTTCTTAGATTCAGTATAATTAACTTCAAATGCTATGTTACAATTATGTTAGGGTGTGACTTAGACAAAATAAAGCACTTCTAAGTGAAGACTGATGTGCAATTCTAAATGCACCTTTTTTTTGTCTATAGGTACTATAAATACTTTAGAATATGATAGATAGCACCAAATCAAAGCAGTTTATGTCCCTTAAATTCTGGATTTTAATTTTACAACACAAGATAGATTATTTTTGGCTGCATCATTTTTTCCCTTTGATTTTATTTTTGGCTGATTTAAACTGTTGCTGTTTAAGCTATGAATAAAGCCTAGCAAGTCCACATTTTGGATTTCTTCAGTCTTAGTAATTGTGTTGGTTTTGCATGGCCTGGTGTGAGAAGTGGCCAGAAGCTTCTGCCCTGTCTGGCAGAGCCAATCCCAGATGGCTCTGAAGATGGACATGTTGCTGGCCAGAGCTGGGCCAATTAGAGATGATGGTAACGCCTCTGCGATAACATATATATGAAGAAGTCCAAACAAAGGTGGTTGGGCAGTTTGATTTCCAGCTAGAGAAGAGAAGGAGATGATAACGTGTGGGAAACACAACATGGAGAGACCAAGGTCAGTGGAGAAGGAGAGGGAGGAACCTTGGGTGATGAACTGACAGCCCCATCCCCTGTGCTGTTGGTGGGAAGGTGGGAGAGGTTGGGGGAAAAAAAGGTGTTTTTTAAGGGCTTATTTTACTTCTCATTATTTTCCTCTGATATTGTTACTAATAAACTTACTTTGTACATCTAAGCTGAGCCTGTTTTGCCCTTGGAGTGTTTTCTCTTGTTCCTTAACATGTGAACCCTTTGCTTAAATTTTTCTTTCTGCCCAGCTGTGGCAGGGGAGGGTGAGTGAGCAACTTTTGTGGGTGCCTGGCATCTGGTCAGTGTCAAACCATGACTATAACTGGGTATAAAGCTTAATAAAATTAACATGGAAGCTCTCTAGTAGGCAGAATCTGACATTGTAAGTGTTTGCACATACCTGTTTCAGATCCTTTATAAATCCTATCAGCCAGTACATTTACATGGATATATTCCCTTCTAGTTTGCAAGTACAGCTTCCAAAGTAATTTTTCTTGTTTCAGTTATGCCAGTGAAACATCCTCTAAAATATGTCACAAGGTTTACAGTTCTTTTCTTTAGAAGCATATTCAATCAACGTATTTTTCTTTTCTTCCAACAAGCTGTAACTTGGCTGCTTCCAGGTAAGTTTATTTTCACCCATTAGTTTGTGCGGCTGTCAGGATGGGATCCAAAGTGCACGGGTCCAGTGCTGTCTCAGCCCTGAGACCTCACTTCTCAGTCCACCAGGAGAAGGAGGATAGTGCTGGTGTCTCTCTACCCCGTAGCCATGTTTTGAAGGGGCAGCAGCAGGGCTCAGTTATTGACTTCCAATCACTCACCCAGACTGTACCCAACAGAGCTTCCTCCAGGGGGAAAGGCTTTGTTCTAAAACAGTGGCCCTTTGTCATCGTCAATTGACACATTTCACCAAGAGTCATATCTCAGTTATGTCCTCTGCAATCTGATTTCTAGAGCACTAATATTTTTTACTTTTCTCTTATTCCTTGGTTAACCACCTTATATTAGGGAAAGTACAAGCAGTAGGAAACATGGATGTACGGGCAAAAAACTATAGTTCAGACATGTTCACGATAAAGAGTTTTTAGTAGTTACAGCCCAGAAAAAAAGTGAACTGAAATGAAAATGTGGATATATCTTTAATAAGAACTTGTGGACGGGTTTCATTTATGATCCTATTGCAATGATATGATCTCAGACTCTCCCTTCAGTTTATAAATAGTGAAAAAAAATCAATAAATGGGAATTCATTCATTTTTTTCATTAAGCCAATGTGTTAGTAGAGAAATATGGCAGATCCCCAGGTATTCAAACGCTGCCTACAGCTTGCCCCTATCTGAGATCCTTTTTCCCCCTTTGTCACATTTTAAAATTCTTTCAAAGGTGACCATCAAATGAGGAGACAGTAAGGTTTTTAACAAGGCAGTCATTTTTAACTATCAAAGTTCTTTTCATTCTCTACAGATACATATCAAGTAAGACTGGATTTGTAAATTCAGGCCATGGCATTAAACACAAAAAAAACTCAAAAAAGAATTGCTTGTGACATTATTATTTTGGACTGGTTGGATCATTGGACAATGTTCTAAAAAAATTTTACAAGTTTGAGTCCAAACAGATCTTTTAGAGAACAGACTTACAACATTACAGGCACAAGTTAATCAAAGCAACACTTTCTCTTAGGTTGGTGAGCAGAGGAGGCATATAGGGAAAAGGAAAGAGAGAAAAAGTTTCTTTAAACAAGTGCATGCAAAGAACTAGAAAGTACTTTGATACTACTTTTTTCCCGAATAAAAATGTGCTCTCTTTTGTGGAGGATGAAGCTATAACTCAGTATCTCTGTGCTTCTGAGTGTGTTAATCCTATACAAATGATGAGTATGGAGCAGTACCAACCATGAAATCTTACAATTCTTTCATTTGTTAAGACATGGAGCACTATTTTTTTACATGTGACGTGAAAGATAAAATGCTATGAAATACCAAAGAATATAAAAACTAGAAGCCAGAAAATGAGTGGTAGACTTTGAAAATACATCATATTGTGGGAAAATGACCCAAATGTTCTAGTTTTTATGAGGGTGCTTGCTCCCCTTCTGACCTTTTTTCCAGATTTGTATTTGGAGCTAGAAGGATATATTTCCCCTTTTGGAAATCTCTTTAAGAAGGCCTGTGGACAACATGTGTTGGATCAAATATTTCAGAACTTTAAGGTCTTTCAAAGCCTTTTTTTTTTTCTTTTTTTGATAGTGCAGTTCTTTTCATTACTACCCATTTTGATGATGGTTGGATGAACTGTTTGGGAAAAAATGTGAACCTACTCATAGATCATTGGTTAAAAAATCTGAACCAAACTAAAGAAGATACTTTTCACGGTATTTCTCTGTTTCTGTTTTAGAAGCTCAGAAGTACAAGTGGTGTGTGATTTTTTTTATGTGTGTATGTGTGTCTTTGTATGCTTTTGTGTCTTGCACATAAAGACAATGTTTGACTATGATGTAATTAGCCTGAAGCTGACCTACACTTCTATGCCATGGTCACTTGGCAGAATGTGACTATCCCAAAGACACAGAAACTCTTTCTGGATCTGAAATGAATTTTTGATTTTTAGTTTATTCATAATTTTGTACTATTCTTTCCCACACTGAAGTATTTTATATATGCATATATATACAGCATATATATATGCAAATGAAAAAATATCAACTATGTAAATATATATTGTATGTAGTTCATGATTTCTGAAATTTTGAAATATATTTCCTGAATAGTTACACTTATTATAGATTGCTCCCTTAGAACTTCAGAGTCTCTGTCTTTCTCTTTTTTATATGTATGTGCATATAATGTGGTATCATGTAATGTGGTATCAGATTCACTGGCAGAGATCTGTATTCATTAAAGATGGCAGGGTCAAACTCTATACCAATGACACCATTGTTATATATACAGCTACTGAGGTAATCAACACAATTAAACAGCTGAGGTAGAATAATAATGTTAAAAAAAGTCAAATAAAGAAATCATGTTATAAGGGAAATCAATATTTTTTTATATTTGCATGCAAAAATATTTAATTTAAATAATGGGAAAAACATTCTTAATTAGAAGAGTAGTATTTGAACAATTTACTCAGTGAGGTTGAGGAAGTCCCTGTAATGGCTATTTTTTAAGAACATAAGACAAATATCTGCCAGTAACACTGTGTAACGTATCCCATACAGAGCAGGAGTGTAGATTAGATGACCTCTTAAGGTCCCTTCCAACACATCTCCATGAAGTTCTGATGGAAAAAAGCCCAAAACAAATATTTATCTGACTTTTTTTTGTTCACATAGTTTGTTACTTTATGGTTCTATGAAAGAGCAATGAACTGGAAGGAACTGACAGCAAATGTTTTAATTTGGCAGTTTAGGGGAAAAAAGATCTTTGCACTTATTTTGATGTCTGTTACTGGCAAAATACATAAATGAAAAGCTGCCAAAATGTCTTTGAGACAAATTCAGCCAAGTAATTATCTTTCAATATGAGACATATGATTAGGTCTACAGCCAATCTCTGAACTCTTTACTTGTATCTTTCACATTAACACTTTGAAAATTTATTTTGCTGTATGTATACACAGTGACAGGCAAATATGTACAGCCATATTATTTAAGCAGTCAAACTGAGAAAAATATGACTAAAATTTTATAATGGTGGTACACAAAAATGCAAAGTTACAGTTAACACCATTAAAGAAAGCCAGAATAAGGACAATGGTCTATTTATTAGGTATATTAAACTACTTCAGGTTGATAGTTAAAACTGTACTCATGCAGAATTACCTAACTGCCATTACTGGAAGTTCCTTTACATGACACTTACCTCTGAAGTCAGGAACTGTGCATCAAGTGGTCACAGAAATGTTGAAAAATACCAGCCTCTGTTTTGGCTTTTCATCAGAAACAGGGTAGACAAAGGCTTGGCAACTTCAGCTACAGGATGACTTCAACCTGTGTGGGTGTTGAAGAGAAGAGTCAACCTCATAGGCATCTTGCACTCTTTAACATGGAAAGGCTGGGATTCTTCATCACCTTACACACATCAGATGGAAGAAAAGCTTCTATTCAATGCACATTCACAATTGCCAGGAAAATATAACCATAGCTTCTGGCTGCGATTCTCTGCAACAGTCAGAGAAATGGACTTCCATCTCACTGCCGTAAAATCAAGGACATTCAAACATAAGATAAGATTTGAGTGCCACATTGGGTGAGACCCAGATGGATTGAAATTCCAAAAATACCCCAACATTTTAGTTCTCTTTTCCAAGTAAATAAATCCTCTTAGAAAAGAGGTTTTGAAAAATTATGGTTCTTTCAAGACTCTGTTTTTAAGAAATATGATGTCACAGATGGTGGCTGGAAAACAGGTATTTACAGGTTTTTTTTTTTTTTCACTAAGACTTAAAGTTTTCAGGAAATCATCCAAGTTACTTAGTATCACAATAAGGATATATGCCTTATTCACTTGTACTCCTTTTCTTCCTTCCATCATCATCATCAGCAAAACCAAAAGCAGGCATAACTCAACTTGCTCCTGAAAATCCCACAAAACTGTTTCAACATTCTTATTCTATCTATATATTCCAATCTTATTTTGTTGCTTCTTCAGCTTTTCCTTTTAACGTCTTTTTCCTAACTTGTTTTCAAAGTTGTAACTTTCTGCATATAATTTGTCTTTTACTATCTTCCAGTTTTGATTAATACCTTCACATTCAAAAGTCTTTGAACATTTATTTAGGCCAGCAGTTGCTTTAAACTCCTGGTTATACTTCACATGTAAATTGTCAATTATCAAATTATCAAGTATAAATTCAAGTATTAATTGGCATCATAATGCATTAACACTTAAGAAATACAATGAAATAATAAGTAGTCTTATTATTTGGACTACTAACTGTTAGGTCATCTATTAATCCTTTTCTTATTTTACAAAAGTGAGTAAAATTGTATTTAAAATATAGCAGTACCAAGAGTGTTCTTATGAAGCAGGATGATAACTGATACAGTTCAGCAAGGCTGTAAAGAACTGTTATGCTGCACACAAGAAGCCTTGAAATCTCCTCAGAATCCCTTTCTTCTGCAAGCCATGCCAGGAACAATAAGAATTAAGTGTGCTGAAACTTAATATTTTGGAACTGCTCCGGCGTGGGTGTAAGGCAAAAGCAAGATGTTTTTGACAAATTCAGGAGAAGTAGTTTGCATACAAATGAACAATTTGTTCTTAAAAATGTTCTTTCCATCTTGTTTTATTGTTAAGTTCAGTCAGGGACAATTATTGGTATAAATTTTGATGATTATCATGAAAACTTTGGCAGTGGAAATCAGTGAGAACTTACTGTGGGAGTATGTCAGCTCTTCCAACTTTCTGGGCAACATCCGGTAGCGACTAAAAAAAATAACCCCAAAACATTAACTCCCACACTTTTACACTACATATGGCAAAGGAGAGGATTTTTAGGATCTCACACTGCATCGTCTTACTCATATTACTAGTACTGAGCCCTATGTGGTAGAACTTGTAGAGTCAAAATTTTAGGGAGATCCCTTACGTAGAACAGAGAACAAATTTTAGGATGAGTCTTCACTATATGACTTTTCAGTGCTTCTAGCAATTTCAGATATTTTGAAACACACTTGCACAGGAAATTATTTTTTTTCTGGTTGCAATTTCATCCCCACTTATGCTAGATTTTTGCTCTATCAGATACTAACTTGATTTTTTTCAGATATCAATATGCCATTGCATTACTGCTGAACTGGTCAAAGGATACAGTATAGCATTTATATAATCTTTCTTCTCTTATAGGGGTTTTCCTCCTGTTGTAGGAGGAAAAACAATACCTGATGCAACAAAAGGTTGGTAGTACAAACATAATAATGATTGTGTACCAAATGGGTGCTTTGCATCACATGGCTGTGGCATTTACAGTCCTAGAGCAAGAGATCTGAAGCAAGATTTAGTGTATTGTCAAGCCATGGCCTGAGGGTTTTAAGCAGCTTGATTAGAAGATTCATACTGTCACATACTAGGATCTGTTGAGTGCGATGAAAGGTTAATAATTCACACAATGATTTGCAAACCTTCAGCTGAAATCCAGTAGGTTTTGGTTTTCTTTTTATTTTTTTCTCTTGGGGGAAGTGGATTGTGTGCATTTTCCCTCCGAGTTTCACTAGGCCATTTGCAATTGATACCACAACAGCTTCTGGTCTACATGTGATGCATCCTTTTCCAAGAAAACAACAACATACTAGCACATAATAAGCTTGCTTTTAGAATGTCTAAAGTAAGACTACTAAAACTTTATCTCCATGGTAAACTTTTAGTGAAATAGGAAATATAAATAATGACAGGTCTCTGAATGTTTCATGTAAAGAAAATTGCAATTAGAAGCTGTAGTCATATATGTCGCCCCTTTAATGAATGGTGTAGTTCTGCTTCAAGATAAAAGTGTGTGTCAGAAAAGAATATTCAAGTAGGCAAAATAGCTTGATTTAGTCAGGTCTAGATAAAAGGAAGGCTGTTTCTAAATCAAAATGCAAGCTGCCTTTGAGGACTCTCTCTTGTCTAGCACTGAATGTTCCCCCAATCCTGTTTACTGTTGAATGTTACAGATTCCTACAGAAGTTACAGAGAGATGTTTCTAATATCATTAATGTATATGAAAAAAAAAGCTCAGGAGATTTTACCTTGATGGTATTTTTTATTATTTTCTTAATTTATTTTTTATTTTCTCCGTTTTTAGTAAGGCATTTAGGTGAAGTATCAGGACTGTAACTGTCAACAAACACTTTTTTATTCTGCCTGTCCCCACCATTCCTTCCAAAAAGTAATTTTTCTGAATAAAAATCTATCCCATTTGATACAGGAAGTGTGACTGCTATCAAGTGGCAGGGTATCAAATAATTTTCCCCTTATCTAGTCTCGATCTTCTCTTTCCATTTACTTTACACAGAATGCAAGATATACTACATATTTTTGGAGACAGATTTTCGGAGATGCAAGATAAAAATTAATGCTTTGACTAGATGCATTATTTAGAAATATTTGTTTGACTTAGCAGATATTAACAATTTTACCAAGTACACTATTAAGGCCATGTCATATTATGCAGTTGTTCATTCAAAAGCAGATCCCCACCCTAAAATGTTATTGGGTGATTTTTTTCCTGTGAGTCAGCACCTTCATTTTAAAAAGAATTATAGTGTTTTCCACCGTGTTTTGAAGATCTACAAAGGTAAGCATGCCTATAAGTTGCAAATCTTAGGGCTGAGAGATATCACCAAACACAAACCAAATAACCTTCACACATCAAGCCTTAATCTAAATGGTGCAAAAAAGAAGGCAACAGTCTTTAGAATAGTCATATGAAGTAGTCTGACTGTCTAATAAGTTGCCTGGCTGGCCAAGAATACCACTAGGAAAAAAAAAAATCACACTTCAAAGAACCGGGAGGGTGTCTTCAACAAGTCAGAAATTGGTTTTTGACCTTTCTGACTCATGTAAGCTTTCAGGATTCCCACCTGTGGTTTCTTTTCTAAATGATTTGATGATAAAAAAGATAATATTTTTTCTTCTTTTGAATTGAAGAAACTCCTCCCTTTTGTATTGGCTATAAGACTGCTGAAGCCAGCTCTCTCTAGCATTGACCTTTCAGGGGTAGGAATAAGAACTGTCTCTGCTACATTTCTCTGCATTGCATTTCCTGCACTATTAACAGCCTGAGTAGTAGAAATCTTCACTGTAATTGCACATCAATATATAGCAACTGAAAACGAACACTACAACCAGTTTAAGATTTGGGAGGTTTTTGGTATTAGCATGAGTGATGGTTTGTTTTTTTAAAGAAATAAGACATGAAGTTTAAAGTGAAGCATTGACTGAAGTTGATCTTTTCAAAAGGCAAGTTAAAGTTTGGAGACTGCCCTTTTCCACAGCTGTAGAGGCCTGGTTTTTGAAAGTGCTGTCAGTCACGACTCTTTTAAATGGGCACTACCAACCTGAAAAAAAATCCCAAATATCTAGCCAGACTCAAAATCTTGGATTTAGCTCATTTAGGGGTTTATTTTTGCTTCAACGCAAAATGCCAATAAAAGCAAAACCATCATTGTACTCTGTTTTCAATTATATGGAATATGCTAACTGAGTCTTCAAAAAGTACTAAGGTATTCTAAGCAAAGCCTATGTGGTGCTCAGGTCAGATGATCTGCATATGCTTAAGATGCTTAACACTTCACAAAACTAAACATCTGGAAGTGTCCTGTTGTAGAAATAGATTAAAACATAAATTGGAAAGAAAATGCAAGTAATAAGAAACACAAGAACTTAGACTCATTTGGAACAAAATGACTGAACAAAAGATTGGAATCCATAACTGAGATAAAACTAGCGGGCGACTTGTTAAAACCCCCAACAGGATGCTAAGCATTTTTTTTTTTTCCACAATCCTTCATTTTTATTGAGAGCAAGATAACCTTCTCCCTCGATTTGTGATCTCCCTGCAAATAATCAAGAAGATTACAACTTCTTTCTGTTTTTAACTTTCATCCTGCTGAGAAACTCTGAAACACTTTCAGCGGGTCGTCCAGACAGTACTAGTCATTATGTATAAGAGGAAGTGCTCTCGAAGTACTATGTATGAGAAATGGAAAACAATTTTGATGGTAGGAGCTTAAAAGTCATACAAAATATTGCTGAAAGTGCAATACAAAGTAGTACTGAGAAAATTTGTGAAGCTATGGAAACAGAGTAAAAAACTGAGTTGTTGATTCCAGGAAGTACTTTGTGCTTTTTCTTTCTAAAATAGTTGCACCGCTTAACAATGTAAATAATGTTTTCCTGTACTGTAAAGCTCTGTACGTGTTGCATTTTCGTAATTCTTTCCTAAAAGACTGCTGTCTCCTTCCACCTGTGGTATCTAAGCGGACTTCAGGGGAAAGTTTCTTTTGCTAGGACTCCCCAAATCATTTCCTGTGATGCAACAACATGAATGGGTCTGCTATGCTTCACTTTTCTCCTTTTCCCCCCAGACTCAAACTTCTGACCAACAGCTTCAACATATCCTGCCTCTCTATCTTTTCATGTACTGGGTGTGTTAATTGTCAAGATGAGTCTGAAAGGTGTTAGTTGGATACCAGCTCATCCCCATGTTTTTACTGTGGCTTGAGCATTCCCTAGGATCATTCTGGCTGCAAGGATTTTCAGAGGGGAATTTACTAGCTTGCTGGGACACAAATGCAAGGAAAACTAAATTTAAATTTGAAAAAAGTAAGATGAAGAAGACACATTTCATAACTGGATCCTTTTTAACCTTTATTTTGCAGCATTTTATTTATATTTTGTAAGTGCTTTAGAAGAAATTATATTTGTTATCAGACAATTCATATGAAAAAACTTAAATTTTTAAAAAGAAAAATCAAATATTTTTCTAAACTGCAGGGAACTATACTTCTATACTAACTGTTAATAAGAAAATGCTTAGGTCAGGATGGAAAAACTTTTAATTGAATATGGCTCCAGAATATTTTAGATATTTAAAATGCCCTATTCAATGTTTATGTCTGTGGCATAGTATAGTCAAAGTAACTTCAGAGAATTGCGAAAAAGGCCAAATACAGCTCCCAGTGTAGTTCACAGAAAAACTCCCACTTACATTACTGACAGCAGGCAGCCCTAAATTAATAATAGCTGATGTATCATTAGTTTTCTCTTCTGCAACCTAGGACCACTACTGTGTGCCACGATTCATTGCAGGTTCCTGCCTAAGTTATGAGTCCAGGAGAAACTGGCAGTCATGCATTGCAAGTTGCAATGACTGGAATTGGTGTTCTGCTTCTTGTTCTTTCTTTAACTATGGACATCAGGTTAACAGTAAAAATACTGTTTAAATTCCCATGTTCTTGCACTTGTTCTATCAGCATCCAGTATTGTTCTTCCATTCAACAGAAACTTTCTCTCATCTCTAACCTCTGCACTGTACTAACCTAAAATTCATAAATTATCTTCTCCTTTCCTCAGCCTTCCTCTGTGCTCAGTTGGTGAGTTTCGCTACCAAAGTGTTGATTTCAACCCTAGAGCTGGCCAAGTTCAGTGCAGAGTAAAGTGATTTCCATGTTGCTTGTTTTATGACTCACTGTGACCATAATGAAGTGTGGGTTGGTCTGAGTTTCAGAGAGCTGACCTTGCATCAAAATCTGCTCTCATTAAGCAAAATTCCCAATGAAATTCAAAGCACAATTAACGACCACAGTTTTTTGCCAAAAGCAGTAACCACTAAACTAAATAAGACAGTGTTGATTATGCAAATAAACAGCCACCCTGGAAAGCCTGTCTATTGTCTAAAACAATGCATTTCTAGGATTATTTATGTTATGATACTGATCAGAACTGGAATCTTATGCTAGAACCTATATAAACACAAATTACGGGATTGCAGTGTGGTTTGATATAAGATTCAATAAGGAACAAACCACAAAAAGGCTTCTCAGGTCTGAGGGAATTTTGTGTATATCCGGTTTATTCATTATCTAACAATATTTATGAGTTTTTAAAATTTTGTCTCTAGTAATTGAAGGACAGCTTGAAATTGAAAATAGCTAACTCATTTCTGGCAATTAAAAGCTTTACCATGTGAAGGCTTTTGATACTAAAAGCATATTTAGCTTATTAAGGTAAACATTAACTTTTTATTGGACACCAAAGTAGGGCATACAGCACATTTCTATGGATTACACTTTCTCACCAATATCTTTAGCAAAACTAGAAAATCTTGCACAAAGCAATTGTTAGCTGTAAATTACTGCAGCTGTAAAATGTGCAGTGTGAACAGAGATTACAGATTTGGTGTCTCCAAAAGATAATACTACTAAAGGAACCATAAAGCAAGAGAACAGGTGTTTCACCTTGAAAAGAAAGATTTAAGTCTTATAATTTATAACAAAAAAGTGCAAAAGCCACTTCTGAGTCTCAATCTGTTACCTCTTCTACTCTCTGTTTTGCATATATGCCTATTTGCTTGTTTTGAAAGTAATTTCTGTCTTCTTTCTGTCTAGGAAACCAAAAAACAGAAACTTGAAGTGGAAATGGTTTACTGACTATATAAGAGAAACAGATAAATTCTTCAAGTTAGAAATGCTGTTTCATGCACAAAGTAGTCTGAAAAATGCTCTTTAAGAAACTACATTCCTGCAGATGCAAAAAACTTACAGTTTAGTCCCAAGATCAAGTCCACACCAATGAGAGAAACAGACAACCAAGTAAGAAATACAGCACTTGAGTGATACTCATCACAACAGTAGGTTACACAAAAGGATCTTTGATCAGAAGACTAATGGTAAAAAATTATAGCTTCCCCTTAAATGCTATGGGCCAGCAGATCTGACCCTTACTATGTGTAGCGAGCTCTGTATTCTTAGAATCTTAAATTCTTTAGCAACACAATGAGCTAGACTGAAGTATTGTAACAGGCCTCGAGTTTTCCCTCTAAAGCATCCACATGCTATGCCTGGACTGACTGCCTGCCATCCCTCTGTCCAGTGGTGGGCAATACACATCACACACTACATTTTTTAATATATGCCACTCCAGTATTTTGCTCAACAACACTGTACACATAAAAGGCCAGACAACAGATTGGAGTTCCTCCCAGGAAATATTAGCTTCACACCTTTTTTTTTCTCCCGGTGTTTTTATCTTTTTGTCAATGAATATGATAAATTTTTTGGAGCTTAAAGTATTTTCCATTCATCTCTCATTTCTTTTGGTTCTATAGTCAGGGAGCAATAAATTGGGGAACTTTTTATGGGTATAAAGAAACCCTCAAAGGAATTAATTTTTCAAAGGATTCACTTAGTGAATGACTATTGCAAATGTCTAACAAAAACATTGCCCTCTATTAATCTGTTATTCCTTATAAATTTGGAATTTAAATCTCTCTTAATTTTTTTTTTTTTTATGACAGAGATATTGTTTTGTTTTTCCTTTCTCAGAAAAGGACACTTTTTTAGTGTAAATGTTTAAAACAATTAGTGGGAGGTACATATATTGACCCAAACAACAAAGTTTAATATAATTTCATCAAGATGATATACATAAGGAAGCAAAGTATGGAAACATACCTTGTAAGTTCTACCTTTCCCCTCTGCATTAAGCACCATTTTCAGAATCTAGCTCAGAATACTCTTTCAAAGGAAGGAAACACCATATTCCATGTTTTCGCCCATAATAATAAAAGAATATAGTTATATAAGTTCTCAAAAGTAGCAAACAAGTAATGATGCATGGTTGCCTTTGCTTGCCACAGGTTGCTGTTCTACATGAACAGATGATCATCTTCCTCCCTTACTGAACACTGCATCACAACAGACCATTTCCTGCATGATCAATTATCCCATTATAGTGTAAAAACAAAACTAAAGTAAATCCAAACAGTATTAGGGTTTTGTGTATTTTTATAGAAAACAAAGCTGATACAGCTTTCGCCGCTGAAATTGTACCCAATACTTTTACAGTATAATATTATTTGCAGCAGTTTCAGCCATTGCATTGCACTTGCCTTTCAATAGGTTAGCTAAATGACCATCAAGAGATTAAGTTTTTAAAGTCAGTCTTTTAACATGTTTAGAAAGGACTAGAACAAATTCCAGGATTTTTCGCTATAATAGTACCTCTTGAACATAGAAGCCAACTATAAATTGTGAAAACACACATTGTGGACTGTACTGTACACATTCTTGCTATGTCTGTGGTTATGGATGTGGTAGGAAGTGGATGCACACAAAAAGAAGAAACTGGAAGTATTTCCTGCATGCCTGATCATTTCCTGCATTGCCTAATTCAGTGACACTTTTAAGTTCTCTCCAGAGGACTTTGTTGAAGTCCTAGACAAATACTTGAAAATGTATGGATAGCAAAAGTGAGTCTTGGGAGCATTTTTAGCACTTGTTGACTGAATATTTTTTCACTGCTTCTGAAATAATATAGCACATGCTACAGATAACTTAAAGTCTCAAAAGTTCGTGTAAAAATTACTTTAATTAACACGAAGTTAAACAGGAGAATGATCAGGTAAATTCTCCATTTTTGCAGCTATTAATTCTGAAAGAGGTTCATCCAGGAAGAGAAGAAAGGAAGTGGATCATGTAGGACTACCTTTTCTTCAGCAAGTATCAGCAAAGAAAAAGGTTTGATGTCCAGCTCTGGAAGAGAAGGGCCAACTTAGCTCTTGCACAGACTACTGTAAAGCTGGAGACAGTCCAAGCAAACCAAAGTGAAGAGAAGCTGATGGTAGGGGCACCAAGGCCAAAGTTTTTCATGGAAGCATACGTACATACATGCATCACCACCACAAATAAAACAGTATAATGCAGCAGGTAGGTTCAACACTACCTCAGCATTTTTGCTTTGGGCTCTACATGCAGTGAAATCAAACCTCCAGCTGATGCAAAAGATCTGCGTGATTTTGCAATAGTGTTTATCTATTTGTTTAAGGAACTCTTTCACGCAGTCTCTAGAAAAGCGAGTTAATACTTAATTCGTATGCCACACTGTATCTTCAGCTAAAATGCTTTACTGCTTGTGTATTCCTGCTTCATTTTGCATAAACTGACATCATGCACTGAAAGAGAAAGAGGGCCAATGTGCTTCTCAGAAACCAAGTAGTCATGAGTGTTTACCTGCCACTACAGATATGCACATGCACACACATGTACACACATGCACACACACACATGCACATACATACGCACACACGTACACACACACGCATGCAAAAAAATAGGAAAAACAACTCAGCAATTGCAAGAGTCGCAATTTACCATGGAAGCCTCTACTTAATATTCCGCTTGATCTGCCAAGTTTATAGCCTGGCAAATCTGAATACAAATGTCGATGCAAATGAGGATTCATTATTCTTACATCGTCTTTGTGTTGAAGCTTAATGTAACTTGGTTCCTGTGGTTGCTCAGGGAATGTAGATTGCAAGACAGGAGGAAAAAAAAGCCTCGACAAAACCCAGAGAAGCAAATAGGGAAAAGAAAAGTAACAGAAATGGAAATAAATGAAAAAAAAAATATGCTAAGGTTTCAGACTAGCAAAACATCAAACCAGTGCATTACATTCTCCCCCTATTTTCTTATATAAGGTACATTTGCTTACCATTATCAGCATAGAAGGAGTTAACTAACCAAGACCATTCTCCACAGAGTCAAAACATAACAATCCTCCTTTTACTGATTATACAATATTGTGCCCATTGTAAAGTCAGTGCCCCATTTATCTGAAAATTTTAACATTCTTTCATAATTATAGAGCTCATCGGCTGGTAGAACCTGTACATTTAGATCTGTGAGAAGATTATAAATGAATTTAAAACCACCCCACCATTTCTGCTTCTTTCATTATAAATTACTGCTGAATAATTCAAAAACACGTTAAGAAAACTACAGTACGATTAATAAACTATACAATGAAAATCACAATAGTTTAAATCATACATTTATTGTCCCATTTATAGCCCATCACAAGCAAGGGTTGAAAAGTATCAAATTAGAGAAAACATGAAATGCTGCAAAATTATAATTAGATCCTCGGTGCCACACAGTTCATTGTTCTGATGAATCTTTTGTATGGCTAGCTTATGCTTACATATAAATACCTTCTCAGTAAATAAAAATGTACTGTAGGCTTGACTTTTAGAGAAGCTGTAAAGCTTAGCATATGCGATGATCCCAAAGTCAATGCTGTAAGGCTTGCTTCTTCATCCATAAATAAAGCACATTTGCATCCATTCAGTCAAATTAGCTCCATATAAAAAGGTGGTTATAATTAGCTCCTCTTTCAGGTTCACGGTTAAAACTCAAGCGTGCCTGCCGTCTTGATTAAATCCACCATCGTCTTCCAATAGCTAGTGCTAATTCTTCCAAGGAAATATTCAGTTGAGGTGTTATTTTATTCTGCACTGCTGTTAGTTGTCTAATTTACGCCAAGTCCCTGCAGTGCTTTCCTTAAGCCATCCTCTTTGTCTTGCCTTTGAAATTTACCAAATCTTACAAGAAATCAATACTTAATTGATTATTCACTTTTCTGCAGCTTCAAACAGCAAGCACGCATAAGATCCTGGAGTAGTCACCCGATTTCCAATGCAGGAGGTTGCTTGGTGGCAGGGATCTGCAAGTATCCAACAGCAGGCATTCCACGGAGCTGTGCAGTGGCGTACAGTGCCAGCATCCAATAAAGAAAACGAAGATACTCTAACGAAGCAGGAAAAGTTCCCATGTGAGACAGATCCATATCAATGCTTTAAATAAAAAGCGGAGGCACTGGCTTTCAGATAGAAGAACACCATTCTCTTTGCAGCTATCCCTCTGTTCTTTCCTTACCCTTTTCTTCCTATGGCACTGGAGTGGAATATCCAAAGTGCCACCGAACTCACAGAACTCCACGTCGGAACGGGGGTGAGGCTCGTGCTGTACCTCTGACATAGAATAAGGATGGCAAGCACGTAACATTACGAAATGTAGGACAAATTCAGGCGAGAGAGAGAGAGGGAGAGCAAGAGACAGATGGCGGATCTGGCTGGGAGCCAAAGCCAGTGAAATGAATTACATTGCTGAATAACTGTACACCATTGATTCTGCCACTTGTTGCTGCATGGCAAAAAAGGGCCCTGACGTTGGCAGGAATCTCCCCGTGTGTCACGCATGCCGCAGATAACTTTTCACACGTAACTCACTGCACCGACAACGACACACTACATGTGTGTGTGTATGTGTGTGTGTATGAAAGTGAGTGTGTGTGCATGAGGGAGAAAAGGAGCGAGCCAGAGTGCGTGTGGGGGGTGTGTGGGTATGTGCCTGCGTGCGTGGTGTGTGTGCCTGTGCGCGCGCGCGCGTGGAGGGGAAAACAATCACTGCAATCCAGCCATTTTGTTTAATGAAGAATGGAAGGCTGGCATTCAGAGACGTGGTTATGTGCCGCATATTAATGTGTGCTCTGTAGACATCCTCCCCCTTTTTAGATGAGTGGCACAGGAACGAAGCCCTCTATAGAGCAGCCACCGTGGGAGCAGGAGCTCACAAGGTAACATATCATCGCCGAACCTACGGACGTGGCACCCGCCGCTCTGCAGGAGAACAAGTTGCTGTCGGATGAGGAGGAAAACCTGGTCCCATGGTTATGATGTTTGGGTGCTTCCGAAAAGATAGCCAGAGTCGAAGCAGATTGTTCAATAAATGCTTCGTACCCAGGATGAAGGGAGACATTATGGGATGCCCAGGGGGCTTTGGAAATCAAATACAATGTTTGAGTAGCACAATTTGAGGTACATTATAAAAAAGCAATTTGAATTGCCAATGAGGCGACACATATCTGCATGCTAATTAGACCTGTGTCAAGCTTAGTCTGCCTGGTTGTGTTGATGGCTAGGAATGCGCTTGTAACTCTGCTGAGAGATTGTTTCTGCATAAATTATCAGCTTTGTCCTACTGATCATTTTCTGCAAACAAACATGAAATGTAAGATCAAAAGGCAATTCTGAAATTAAAATTATTGATTGATAAAGCCTAGATTTCAGAATCTAATTAGAGGAGGCACAAACAAAAGCTGATATTATTACAGATTGTGGCTGAGCTAGCAGCCAGATTGTGCAAGGCTTGTAATTTATCTTTGTTTATGCAGCCAGGATATTAAAAATGTAATTAAAATGGTAAAATGATCTGATCAGAAATAGCCACCTAGTGGCAAGTATATTATTTTAAATGGATTATAAAAACATTGATCTGTGCAAATAAAAGGTTTTTTTCATGACAAACATAGCAGCTCATTGAAATTTGCTGAGCAATTTGTCTTTTGCTAATAAGTTGTCTTTTGTGTTTTGTTCCATAGATAAGCAGCATCATTTATAACCCTCATTTGCACACTAATAAACATTCTGTTATTACAGGTGGTGTTGGGAACATCTTTCATAAATTATGGCATATGAAAATGGAAGAAAACAATAAACCCTTTTCTAGCCACGCACTACATACATTTTGTAAAATTAGAATATTCATCTGACAGCAGCAGCAGAAGTTGCTTATTAAATCATTCTGTTGCTCTATTTAAATTATGAAATGGTAGAAACATTGTCAATATGTAATTCAACTTCTTTCCTATTTTGGCTACTTAAAAATGCTATACAAAACACAGAGGGCCTAATTTACTAAGTTTGTGCAGATTCAATTACTAAATTTCATGGCTATAAAGAGGTCTTTGTGACTTCTACATTTTACTCTCATTTAGTACCTTTCTAGAGTTGCCAAGTGGATTAAGCAATAAAAGAACAGACTCTTTAATTGCACACAGTATAGAAATTAGTTTTGAAATTTCTCTGCAGTCACGAGCTATGGACAGTGAAATGGCCAAAGGAAATTCTGTCTTATGATAATGAAGCTAGATTACAAAATAACCCCAGACTATAAACAGTTTTTCAAGAAAATATATTCAAGCTTGTAAGTCCATGAGCAGGGCTTAAGTCATGTATTTCTTCTTGTTTCAGATTTCCACATGAAACCACTATGGAAATGCTCAATTCCTTTTAAAGGAATTCACAATTTAGGGTCCTGTCAGCAGCTCTGGGGTCTTTTGTTAGGTGCACTTAAAATGCCAGATTAAATATTAATATGTGGTTAGAGTTGTGCTATTTTGCAAGCCCTGAAACCCTATTAGTAAATCATGATCTGGTGACTGATGCAAGAAATTTCAAGGCACCAAGAGTGCAGATTGCCCATCAATCTGATGGATCACTAATTTTTACTAAATCAGGCCCTTGGACTTTTAGCTGTAAGCAGATGTATGTTTCATTGTGACGGGAAAAGCAGTCCAAATAACAGAGCAATTTTCTGCATTGAATGTGTATCGTAACAGGCAGAGTTGTTTTGCATAATCAGTAAGTTATTTGAATACAAGTGTTCATTTAACTGGCTGTGCACGACTGATGCTGTTGAAAAAAAAACCCCACATTTCAAGGTAGAAGAGAAAGTTGCATTATTTTCATTGAGTAGGACTAGGATTTGAAAACATCCAGAAGGACGCTGAAGAGGAATGCCCAGGCAAAAGCAGTCACATATTCTTGACCATCCCAAGGAGCTTTAATCCTTCAATAGGTTTCATCAACCACTGACAGTAAGTTACACATGTACGTATGAGGATATATCAGGAAGGATCCTGAAGGATCAGGCAGACGAAAACAGAACCCAGAAGAAAGGGTGGGAAGCAATCTGAGTAAAAATACTGGAAATACTATTAGATTATAAACTACTGATGTAGAGAAGACATATTCATCGTGACATAAGGCACAGTTAGATACATAGCTGAGTTGCAGCCTTCCTAACCTCTTTAGAAAACATAAACCACCTCTGAAGCCAAATCACACACTCTTTATTGGCAATCTTTATGTCATGCAGATGAATCTTGACTTCTAGTTCCTTATAATATGGATTCAAGCAACTGAACTATGTATTTAATAATTAGGAAGAGTTTCATATGTGTATATATATATGTGTATATCTATGTGATATTAGCATAGCATTTATTGCCTTCCAATTCATATCTGTCTTTTTTTGCTTTTGTATCTCCTCTCTCTTACTTTTTAGCAGCCTGCTTACACCCATATGGAACTTTGCATTAGAAAGAGACCTCTCCATATCTTCTGTGCTGTGCTCGACCAGCACTGAGTACTACCGGGTCTGAAAGACTGATAAGTCTTGCATGTATCTGTATCCTTCTCAGGTCACCCTTTTTAAACACACTTAAAAGAAATCCCAATCTTAATATAAAATAAAGCATAATTAATAAATTCAAGTTTTATTTTTTAGATGAAGTCTACAATTACAAGTCTTTGCAATCAATATATTGAAATCACAACAAATAGTATATGGTTTTGAAAAATAAATAATTCAATATTACATTATAGTGAATTATAGTGTACAATAATTCAAGGCTTTCCCAAGCTGATGGACAGCCTAAGAAAATAGTGTTATTTTTGCTCTGGTGGCCATTTTTACTATTTACAAATACTAGAGAATTTCTTTTATTTAAAGAAAGCTATCCAAATCAATAGGCCTTCTGGTATTGACATTGTGAAGTAATACGCAGCAACACCAGCCATCCTGAAACATTCCAGTGGGCTTTTAATGTGAGTGAGAGTCTGCTGGGAGCAGCCTCCCTGACTGAGGCACATGGAGGGTGTTCTAATTTCCACTAAGCCCTGATCAATGGGAATTTATTACCACTTAGACAAATAGAAAGCCAGACTGTGCAAAACTGAACTGCCTTGAATGTACAGCCCACATCAGAAAGATACATAAACATTAAAAGTAAAGGAAAATAGTAAAACAATATGTGGATGTCTTTTTAGACCTCCTTTTCCACAAAGCCAAAGCTTTGCTACTACATCCTGTGAAAATACAAATGCTGACAGAAGAAAGCTTACCCGTACTTAATGGCGTTCCAGAGTAATGTACGTATCATTGTTTCTGAACTGTGGCTCCTATTGTGCTCTGTGTCGTGCTCATGTGTTTACCAAATGTCAGAAACCTCCTTTACAGGCTATTAATACTATTGTGGTCCCTCCAACATGCACACAAATACACCCACTCCTCTCACCACACACACTTTCTCACTGTCCATCAATATGTTGCAAAGTCTGTGTTTCATTACCATATCATATGGAGTATTGATTCTTGTTCCAAGCTAAATAATGCTGTTTTTTAAAAGATCTTTTACTCTTTAAGTGGGGCTTGCTAACCAAACCACAGACTAGTAACAAAGATGTATTATAGTATTTGATACCATATATACTTTGGCAAATGCCAAAACCAGTAACTTAGGCAAAAAATTTCAATACTTAATTCAAGTTTTACAAACAGGAAAATTGTGCACAATATCCAGTTACATACATTCCATGTTAAAAAGGGAAACATTCCTAATAGACCTTTCAACATAATAAGATTCAGGCCTAAGCAGTAAAGAAAATGATTACCAGTTTTATTAGGCTTCAACTAGTTTCCATACCAGATCTAAAAAGTCACCTTGCACCTATAAAAGAGGATTATTTATGTATTTATCTGTACATGTGTCCTCATCAGCCACTGTATACAATCATTTCATGGCATTCAGATTCAGCACAAAAACATCAAGGCCTAAGTACAAATATTATTACTATAATGGGTTTTCATTTCTAGAGGTCATCAGGGGAAGGGATTAATTTTGCTTGCTTTATTGTACACACAGAACAGCACACAGGGTCATATTACAATGCCTTTATCTGGAAAATCACATTCAGCTGTAATGAGAAAGGCTCTTCTTAAAACAATTTTGCAATTTTGGGTGTATTAGCTGTATTTTATTTCATTTCTATATTGCTTTCCGTTATGCACATTTGTTTCAGATATCATTAATTGATTGTTAGTTATATTTGCAATAATAATTTCCGGCCTCTTTTCAGTTCGTTGAGAATCTTTTCCTTTTTAAGATTTCTTTAATCAGTACTGATATGAAAACATTTTGTATCTCCAGGTTGCTACAGAAATTTTTTGAAAATTGTGTAGAGAACTTAAGATCTGTTTACCTTGACAAAATACTCCAAATAGATTTGATTTCCTTACAGTTTCTATATATCATACAGAAAACAGTCTTTGGCCAATATATTACAGACAAAACTTTATTTTCCCCTTGCTTCCTCAGAAAGCATCTTATTAAGAGGTATTATTTAAATGAGATAACAGCATTCTCATCCACGCTGCGTGAAACTGATATTCTGCTACACAAGGAACTTCATGTTTGTTCACATCAGATGATGCTGTGAAGCAGTTTTTGTAAAGGCAAGGTCAGAGGTAGCAGGAAAGCAAAACCAAAAGGTCATGTCATGTAATGTCCAGGAATAAACAGATGTAAACAGTATCCATTTAATGCATATGGAATTAGCAATTGCATTTTAGCCAGGAACAGATGATATTTTCAGTTCATTTTCAACCAGTTTCAAAGCTCTGAAAGTCCAATAGAACCAGGATGGGCTGCAGATACCTAATAGGATGAGACAAGATAAGAAAAAGAGAAAATAAATTTTTAAGTAAAATATGGAAAAAAGCGAGATGAGAAACAAAATCAGAAACTGAATAGAACCATTGAATAAAGACAGAAATACTGGAACCAAAATGAAGATAAGGGAAAATGTAATGCCTACAGCATTTCCAATATATATCTTGCAGAGAGTATTCACTTGCACCGGCAAAACTTGCCCTTCTTTTACTATGGTTGTTAAAGCCTAGATTTTGCTCAAATTAGAAAACTTATTTTCCCTTGGTTTCCCCAATAGGGATAAAAGAAGTAAACTTTAGACTACTGGGAAAATAGATTGAACAACCTGAAGAAGCTCCATGAATAAAAAAAATAAAAATAATAATAAATAATAATAAAAACAGTTTTAGGATTAAAATTGTTTTGATTTATTTTATCTTGGCCAAGGAGCTGAGAAGCAGCAGTGTCTGGAGATGTCATGATTTCAGAGGCCAAAACTGTCCATAAACCTTACAAAAGCACTGGGGAACTGCACAGAGCAACAACATTATTGGCAAGATAAATCACATGTTTCCTTTCCCTAATGCATCCTCTTTCTGGCTTTGCAGATTAGCAAGGAGCTCATTCTCCCAGACACTATCATTTTGGAGCATTGAAGACAATTCTTGGCACTTGAAGAATACATGTGGAAGCATGCTGACCACTGGAATCATGAGCACTACTGATGTGTCCTTTCCCACTTCCAAGGATGTCTCAGGTCCTCCACTGACTTGTATGCACTGAGACTATTTCTCACTCTGGCAAGGTTCCATTAAACATGCAACATTTTTTGTGCCATAGTATAGCCAAACAAATCTCTTATTGCTGTGTCAGACTCCACATTGTGTAAGAGGCACATGAACAAGTGCCTCAGGAGTGCCTTCAGTCATAACTATAACGATAGTTTATTCAGAACTTGCAGCCTACATATTTCTCACTACCTTTTCTAGTAAATACATATAAGTACAGTCTAGTCTGTCACAGAACAACATAGGTTTAAGACTGTAAAGGCCTTGTGTGTTCCTGAGCAAAATATGCATAGGAAGGAAAAGATGATAAAAAATTGCATTCTACATTTATGTAAAACAATGTTAAAGGCCCAAATTCTGTCTTAACTTGCAGAGATTAAATCCTGCCATTAAAATAAATGGTATGAACCCATTGTAAAAACCCTCATGAATAGTCCCTTGCTTCTCCAAATAGAGATATTTAACATCAAGGGAAGAAACAAATACTGATACACTGGAAAAAATTAATAACAGTAACTTTATTGCAGAATATACAATTTTCTTTACCGGAGTTTTTATACACAATCACACACATATGCATAGAGAGAGCTTCTAGAGGACCCTTACCCTTTCTATTGCTTAAAAAGTTATTTAAAAATCAAGACAAATTTCTGAATAAGTCAAAATCAAAAACATTTAAGATGCTAGTTGAATCAAAAAAAGAAGTACAATACAAAAACATGGAGTTAAGACCAGAGTTTTTAGGGATTTTTAATATTTGGCTTCAATTATATTGTTTTTCCAAGCCAAAGGGCTATGGACCCCAATCTTCTGGGTATTCAAGAGTACCACTTCAAATTTGGAAGGTGTGATCCCATTTGACCCTGGATCTTAGAGTACAACAGCACATTGGCACTGGTCCTCAGCCTCACACTGAGATTCCAAATACCATCACATTAAGTCACAGAAGATGACTCCAGTGGACTGAAGGCTACTGGTTCCCCAGGTGTTGATTCTTTTAAGTCAGGGCCTTATTCTCTCCTCTCCAGTTATTATTCTTGGGTGAGTTAGTGGAACTGTGTACTTTCTTAACTAGTAGTTCTACACTAATTTGGACTGGAAGGGACATTCTGATGAAGAATTTCTTATCAAAATGTCCCTCTGACCCTTTTTATTCATTATTATTATGATGGCCTTACGCAAAGTCAATACAGTGTGAGGCTGTGAGAACAACAGCAACCCAAACTTGCTGGTTTAGACATTGTGAGTAAAATGAGGTAGAAAGAGGTACAAAGGCCAATTGACACCGTCACACAGTTTTATGACTTAACTCTTTTACCCTCCAGAACAAGGTGGCTGCATTCAAAGTGTCTGTTCAAGATTTTCACTCGCTTATGTTGACTCCTGATCTATCAGGAATATGTCACCTAAAAACTAGCTGGCACAGGCCCAGGTCAGGCTGAGGATCACACAAGTACTTGAACAGTAGAAAGAGCAATATTCCAGGGCTAGGGCATGTTCCTAGTCTCTGTTTAATTTTAGGGTATACATTTAGACTGTAAGTCTTTCCATTAATGAAAGTGAGCTTTGAACTAGGTCCTTAGAGGGCCAGTGACATTTGAAGGATTGGAGAGGGATACAATCAATTTAAATATGCATTTGCAAATTTACAAAATATTATAAACATGCAAGTTAGTGCATCTATCTTCATCAAAATCTAAAGCTGTAAATACCAGATGTCATTTATAGATTAAATGATTTTCCTAAATCTAATTTTATATTAATACAAACCATTTGTCAATTCAACATGAAGGCTTCTATTTTAAACATTCAAAAGTCATGGCATGCAAATGTTAGGGTTATCCCAGTGATTCATTGCACAAAATGTAAATTAAGGTATAAACTGAACAGAAAAATTAGTTTGCCTGAGAGGTATTGAAATATATTTGTAACTGACCTGCTCACAGCATTTTCACTTCTGGTAAAAAAACCTCTCAAAACTCCAGTTTCAATAACCTGATCTCCTGCAGAAGCAAAAAAAGCACCTAACTCAGAATAAACAGAAACTCAGCATGTGCAAGAGGTCTTTGACATGTGAATTCATAAAGAAAAAAAAATCTGTTTTTTAAAAGGGAGATTTTCTTTTCGTGCTTACCTTCAGTAGCGATAGTTTCCAAATCTTGCAGTGGTTAAACACTCAGTACCTTTATCTTCATTATCACTCAAAGACCAATCTTTTCAAAAGTAACTGGCAAAGATAACAAGTGTGTCAACAAGTATTTAAAGAATTTGAAGGAAACCATATCATCTATAGATAAAAAGAAAGTTTTAAAAAGTAGCGAACACATGGCTGATTTATTTTTCATCATGCTATAGGAGGGTAAGGTACCACAGAATGTAATATTATCAAAACAAATTTGAACATTTGTATTTGGTGCTACTGGTTTCAAATTAGAAAATTTATTATGTCATTAAGTCTTTGATAAAATCTGAAAATCTAAAAACATAATTGTTTTAGAGAAGAGTTTTGACAACCTGTACTTCTCAGAATCCCTAATTTTGAGCTCTAAAGGAATTTGCAATACAGCTGGCAATTAAAAAGGAGTAACTCAGTTTTCAAAGTGACCCTTGTCATGTTCAGTCTGCATATTTGTAGCTTGACTAAGGCATCTAAACTGTCAGGCAAAAGATAATGAAGGACACCTCTGTCTCTGCCCCTGAGGCCAACGTGGACAGTCAGCCCCAAGGAGCTGAATCTTAAATTCAGGAACTTTGTTGGCCACCAGGATTTTCCTTCTTCACTAGTCAGTATCATCACTGCAAGAACTCACTTTTCTCATAGTCCTGACTCCAAATCCAGCCTATATATTTTTCCCACTTTTAAGACAAAGCACCTTTTTATGTAGATATGAATGCAGTCTAGTTGTATGCAAAGAACAATGCCAGCAACATTCTCCCAAGATAGGATTCATCTCTTTTAGCAAACAGTGGCAGAAGATTTCTTCCATTATGGAAGATCCTTGTTTTGAATAAGGTGTTCTACTGAGCAGAATTCATATTTCCTCAATTTTGCTCAATTATGTCAGGAGAAGAAGACAATATAGTTAAAGCGACGACAGGATGGAAGGCAGAGCAAACAGTAATTCTGATAAACACCCATGACAGAGACCCTATGAGATAAACCTTGACTTCAATACAGTTGGAGTTATGAAAGAAATTATGTATTTCTTAACTTTATGTGTACATGGAAACATATTTTCATTTATAATTTTATTATTTGATGGCAGGTATCAAAGTGTCACTGAAATTTGGAGCTAAATCTCTTTTGTCTGTTCATACTGAGACTGAAGTTTGAGGAGATGATCATGTCTACAGATAAATGGAATGAGCCCTATCTTTCAAAATAAATGCATTTTGCATCCTTTTTAGTATTAGCATATTCCAACATTTGGAGTACTTACAGAGGGCTTAGATGTCAGTAAAGCATGCATCCAAGACTTAGGAAATTCTGTTTACTTTTTAAAATATTAAGCAAAGCATAACCAGATTTTTGTGGCATATATATTTATCCAGTGGGATCTCCCCATTGGTCAAAAATTGCAAAAATCCCTCAAACCAAAACCTGAAACATAAAACCAAGAGACAGGGAATGCATCTAAATATTTCTGCCTTGAAGAAGGAATGTGTTGTATCACATACCCTCATCTATTCACTGCATATAAAAACTCTTTGATTTTTAAAATATCCATATGAAATTATAAAGCATTAAAAAATTTATATACAACAGAAGATGCCAATATGAAATGAAGGTCTCAACCAGCACTTGCTTTAAAGAAATATGTAAATACCTTTATATTTTCATTCACAAAAGTATCGACACAGGAGATAATAAAATCTCATTAACGTACAATGCTTTGTATTGCATCTCAAATGACTTTCACAGCAAGAAACTTGCCCTACTCCTATCCAAGAATATGTGGTAATATTAAGCAGAAGGAAGTATAAAATCAAATCATTTCTACCACATCATTACATAATTTATTCTCAGTTATACCTTGAGAAAGATTTTAGATATTCAATTAAGATGCAGGTGAATTTTTCCAAAGATTATTTCAGTTCTTATCACCTTTGGATGCCTGTTCAAAATGCTTACCGCTAAGGCATTAAATGTATCCTCCCATATTGTCACATTGACTGTAGGGTAAATGAGTCTATGATGATTTCTCCCTCCAAGGCTCAGAATATTAAATTAAAATCTAAAAGAAACAACAACATTGTTTTCATATAACCAGGGGCCTCTCCAAACATAAAATAAATTTGCATAGTTCCAGACTCACTGAGGAGGAAGTAAGTTGACTTATTCACATAAAAGCTGCAGTGATGTGTTCTTATACTCTGTCAAGCCACAAATCTGAAAATTTGCCTAAAGCGAAATTGAATTTTATCTATCCATAGCATTAATATAAAACAAATCTACATAGCTTTTTATTGATATCACAGTCTGTTCATCTTACTTCTAAATTTAAAGGACATTATTCTGACAGCACATTCCAGATCTTTTGTTTCTTGCTTCATCTATTGCTTAAGTACAATATAATTCTGTGGACTTCTTACCTTTTAGAGTGATACCTGCTTCCAATTAACAGCATTTCAACACAAAATTGTTCAAGAGTAACTAGACAGTGTTGATCCAATCCTTAAGTCATGACTTAAGTATGTATTTCTGTGTAGGGCTTTCTCTTTTTTTTTTTTTTACTGAGTAAGGACTGTAAAGTGTTTGGGGTTTGTTTGGAAATATTAATAGCTAGCAGTTCTCTTGTTCATTAGACAATGCCTTCCTTTTAAAGTTTACTCCATAAATTATATGAATCCTTCTCTACCATGGCCAATGAATTAGAACCATATTGTAACATTGCATCATCTATATAGCTGTAAAATAGATTTAATGCAATCAAGAATAAATCATTGACAAATAAATTCAATAAACATGGTCTGAAGACTGAGTCTTGGCGGACATCACAGTCCATTTCAGCCAAGCCAGATTCCTTGCCCTGTACAACAAATCTGTGTGCTCTTCTTGTTAAACAGTCATGAATCTGAGCTAAGTGACTTATCCTCAAGAGCATCATAGTATTATCTCCTCTAATCAGCATTCTAGAGTCAATCAAATCAAATGCTTCTGTGAAAATTACAAAATACAGTGCCAATTCTTTGATTCTTTCCAATGCCTGGTCACTGGAAATATTATTATTAAAGTGCCAGATGCCAAAAACTACTCCTGGCACACACATGAAAAATGAAAGTGAGGGATCTAAGGACTTGGGTTGAAATTCTGCCAATTAGAGGGACAGGAAAAGAAAAAAACTGGGATATTTTTATTCTTATCTACTGAGAACCAAATAAAATTAAATGAAATTACTGAAAATCACATCAGCCTCTGGGAGTTGATCACAACATGAAGTATCACCCAGTGTAAGGTGAATTTCTTTGCCTTTAGGTAAAATAAGTTTACTCTTTCTTTTTCAGGAAGTATTTCATCATTCCTGATTGGCTGTCCTAATCAACAAAGAATATAAGTTCTCCTAGGACCTACCAGGTTCTTTTTTGCCATTATTCTACTACTGAAAGGGTGAAGGCATCGCCTTTATCTTTCTCTGTGGCTGAAATCACAATCAGATGCTTATAGTTGGCCAAATAGGAAAAAGGATGGTTCTTTTCCTTCTTCTGCACCACAGGGAGTAGGCAGACTTTAGCTATAACTAAGACATTTCCAAGTAAAATTTTATAGCATTTTTATTTTTTACTGAGTTGCAGTTTATAATTTTTTATTGCAAATTAAACTATCTCGCCTAGAAAATAATTGCTTGAAATGATCTTTATTTCAGGGGATAATGTACACAATGATTCAAGTAAAGCTAAAATGGTCACAGGATTGACAATTCCTAAAGTTGAAATTCCTGAAAAAAGTATGTATTCTACAGTATCTAGAAGAAAGTAAGAAAAGTAATATTTGTGTATTACACAAGGAGGTTTCAGTAACTTTATTTTGTAAAGAAGTATAATGCAGAATCTACTTGCATTAAAATCCATCACTGAGAATGGAGGTTAATTCTGTCTCTTCACAGTATTTTAGTGATGCAATATCAAAACTCAAAATTCTCCCACCTTGGAAGTAACCAAAACTGTAATCAAGCTCATTATTCTTAAAAAAAAATCACCTGCCTTTTTTTTTTTATTATTATTTTTTATTTTATTTTTAGGAAACAATAACTGTGACAGGACATTTGAAAATGGCATCAAAATTTACCTGAAAGCAGAATGTTCCCATTCAGCTGTCTGCAAGGACATGGAAATATATACATTACTTCTAAAGGATCCACCGAGGAGTAACTGAGAAATTAAGCTGTAGAAAATAAGCTGTGACCCTCATATGTGACTGCAAAATATAGCAAAATTTTGAAGTTCTATTCTGTTATGAAGGGAGGGTAGAAGTCAGGCATGATATCTTAATGGATTTTATGGTAATAGACATATAGACATTTAGGGAAATAAATTGTGCCTATCTTAGCAATAGACTGAAAATTTAAAGAGTTTATTACTTCACTTATTTAGAGATTTGTCATTTGAAGAAAGACTTAGCAAATTAAAATAATGTCAAAATTTTTACTGTTAATTTGTCTTTTTCTTCTGCCTCATTTTGAATCCCTCCTCATGCACACCTGACATTTTATCATGTGTTATGAAGCTCTTCGTATTCACTGTATATGGGAATTGAGCACCTTGATCAGTATTGTGAATTCTTCTCCTAGACCAGTGCATGTAACTTCATTCTTCCAGTAATCAAAATATTACTTATTTCTTTTAGTTAGACTTTAACAGAAGAGCCTGGCTGGGGTATGGGAGCGTCTCTTACCTCCTATTTTAGGATGACATGTGGGAATCCAACGCTGTAAACTTTCCCCTTCTTTTTGTTTTTTGTGTAAAAGAAAAGAGGGACATTAGACAGCATGGAAAATACCATGAGTTACACAGTCTGAACAACAGCCATTAGAAGCCAATTTTTTGCCTTACAATTTTTAACTGCTTATTCTGTTTTGACAATATCTAGCCTTACAACTGAAAACAGAGGCTAAATAATAGGATTCTTACATGCAAAATGTTTGTTTAGTTGTCTTAATGATATAATTAAAAACATTCAGAGTCAATATTTCATGTTCTAAACTGAAAATATTTACATTATTTCAGGAATTTGATGTCTAAGAAGCAAACTGAAAATAAATGTAACATGTATTGATGAATTGTAAATTGGGAAATGGCCACAGGAAATGCCTGGGAGCTTATCTGATTTAAAGGGCTTACAGCAGAAAGTCATGATAACTTTTTGCAGAATGGCTTATGCTGCAAAATCTGTATTCACATAACTGAACAAGACTGTCAATTTATCAATGGCCCTCCAATATACTGCAATATGTGAGTTTAAACCAAGCTTAGCTTAAATTAGGAAATTATCTGATTAGTGATAAATTCACAGTCTGTTAAAATTTGGTTTTCTTTAGATGCACGTATTGGAAAGAAAATATAATACTCTTCAATAATGTGAACTTTTTGACCATAGATTCTTTGCTAACACCTATTATTTTGAAGAAGGGTGATCTTGGATTTGCCACTATATTTAGAGTTTTGTCATGGAACAGAAATGCAGTATTCTACAGTCACAGTTCCTATGTTTTGTATTTCTAAGTCCACTAAACTGAAATATACATTTTACCACATCAGCAAAAGAAAACGTTTGGAGCTGACTGTATGCAGTACAAAATATTACTATTATTTTTATAATGTATATTTTCAGCCAGATACTATCCTGAGATCTGAATCTGCAGCTGGAAATACCTTATGAGAAAGCACAAAATGGATTTTTAAGGTTATAAAGTAATGCATTTCACATATCTGAGGCTCAGATAGAGCTTTTTTTTTTTTCAGATAATGATCACCTGTACAATGTTCTGTCCATAAAAATCTGTTAAAAATTTACCAGGCTATGATATTCATTATCATAGCCTTGCAATAGAAAGCTCAAATGTTAAAATGCAGCTAGATGAGTACAGGTAATATATCACTCCGTTCTAGCAAGCACACATATTTTATTTTATTTTTTTTTAGATTAGTTTCATCTTGTAAATTACAAATTGGATTATGGAGTTTGATATGATTGGAAAACAGATTGACAGTCTATTTAGCATTTTTATTAGTCGTGTAGATTATCTATAGGCTATAGATGACCTCAGTCAACTTAACATTCTTTAGGCAGCCAGACACAAGGCAACATCAGCCAATCATAAAAACATGTACTTGATTATTAGGTCTCAAGATGTGTCAAATCAATATACTGTATCACCTTAAAGGATAGATATAAAAAGGCGCCTACATCTTTTGTAACTTAGGAAGCTGAAGAAAAAATGCTAAAATAAAAACCACGGTTTACATAAGTTCTCTTTTATACAGATACTGATATTATTGTAATTTTAGATTTTTTGTATAATTATATATATATTTTTTTACCCTTTGAATCTCTTTGAAGCCCAAAGAAATATAGGTCATAAATATATTGAATAAAAACTTAAAAGGATCACACTATTTCTACCATCTCTTTGTCTCTACTACATTTGTATCCAGCACTAAGTGATCTCTTCTGCTTCTGATTGAAACAAGAAATGTTTTAATATAACCAACGTACAGTAATACATCAAAGAACTGTTTGTAATCATGCTTAACTGATGCCATTGCACTTTGTGATCTAAAAATTTAAGGGAAAAATATGTAGCACAGAGATTGTGGTTATGCTGTACTTGCACTATTTGAGTGCTGCACCCACATCAGTAGTGACATAAGGAAGGAATAATTCTTAAAAATTATTCATTTTCTGCAATTTCTTGGTTTCTGGGTATTTATTAATCTACAGATGACCTTTAGCACTACTTGGCTATCAACCTCATCCTATTATCTGCCTACCTTTCTATCAAATTTACCTTATTTAGGAAAACAAGCAACCAAGACTTTCAATTTTAATTCTCTCTAATTAGCTCAAGTAAAGTAGAAAGAGTAAAGTGTCATTAACTTCCATGAATCTGGACCTATACCTAAGGAAGTTAATCAGAGGTAGAATCTACTCACTATTGGGAAGCAGCATAATGGTTTTAAGCCCATCTCTTTTAGATACCAAGAGAGAGTGAAGGGATACTAATTTTTCTTTTAGATCACCTTACAGGAAAACTTAATCTTTGCATGTTATGGCTATATCTACAGACTGGATCTCACTTCCACTGTATATTTCCTATGAATGAATTGCAACCTTGAAACTGCAATAAAGATGAAAAAAACCACATATCTGTTCCATAGTCATGATCATAATATGAAAGGCTACTCAATCACACCTTTAATATCTATGAATTTAGTTTTAGGTGGTTTGTCAGATATTTCAGTGATTTTTATGTAGATTTCTCCATTTAACTTATCAGAAGATATTTTTCTGTCTTGGATAACATTTTTCACTTTAAAAATTAAAAATGATTTGAAGGATAAAATTGAGACCAGTGTATCCATAAAAGCAGTAGATAACTTTATCTCAACAGACAAGATTTCCGAGCATGCACAAAGTTTTGTTCTGATCAAGTTACTTGAATAAGAAAATATTTGCCTGATATATCTACATATATCTACATATATCTATATTGATTCATCAGAGATATTTTTCTCCTGAAGTGAGACAACATACCAAAGTCACCTGGAATATCTGTCTATCTATCTATCTATCTATCTATCTATCTATCTATCTATCTATCTATCTATCTATCCATCCATCCATCCCTCCATCCATCTATCCATCTATCCATCTATCCATCTATCCAAATGCAATAATACTTCATCCATTGACATAGGTTAAAAACTGGCCATGTTTTTCTTTACAGGGACTTTATTAAAAAAATAACATTTTGAAAATGTTTCTTTTCGTCAAAACACAGCTTTATCCACTCTTCTTCCTTCTTAGTGGATTGTCACTAGCAGATGGAAGATACCCTAATATTTAGAAATGTTTTTAATACCTGTGCACTGAAAACATTTAGAGACTGAAGTTTCTGTATGCGAAATAGCCAGTCAAAAAGTCCTGGAAATTGTTTGCTTGTTTTATGAAACACTACCTAGATCACAGGACATGAGTAAAATTTTTTTCTGCTTCAAACTTCAAAAAGCCCATGCAGGTCAACTTAAATATTTTTCTTCTTGCATGCTATAGAGATTCTCAACTAACATATTCTGCTATTTCTAACAAACTAACAGCTATTTTGCATAGAAATACATGTTACAAAACAAGATAACGTTTGAGAACTTTCTTCTTCATCCTGGCTAATTAAGTCCCGTAACTGCTAATTAACAGTTCCTAAAGCTTTAGTTTGTCTAAGATAGTAAGCCATAGCATTTTAAGGGTAAAAGGTGCTATGCTAATTTAATGGATGGTTACAAATGAGTTGCCAAGGGATTAGCCCAAGAACAGCTAAATACATTGAGGTGGGGCTTGTGCTGGCTTTCAATACAGAAAGATCCAAAGAATCTTAACTGACTGAAAACTGGAAATCAAGCAAAAATGACCTTTACACACCTGGCTCTTACTAATGTGTATCCTTTCCTTCTCCACTCTCACCGAATGTGCTGGAAAAACAAACATATATGTCATAATTAACTAGATTTACAAGTGTGAGGTTTAACTTCTGCAACCTTTAGCGAGTCTTGTTGCTTGATCTGCTCTATCCAAGGCTGAAGAAAAGCCAGATATAAGGGTCCAGAATATTCTTTCTTCTGGTAAATAGAGATTTCGGCTAACCAGCCAGGTTGTTCTTTTCACAAGTCTTAAGGTAATTTCTCTTTGCTCCCTGAACCCAGAAGTATATAGATAAACTGTCTACACTGAAAAAGATTGTTCTTTCAAAGTGATCCTGGAGACCTTGACACCATGTAGGATTGGGCAGTTCATTGGCAGTGACCTAGCCAGTGTCCCAGTGATTATTTATAACATTTCATATTGTTTGTTTGTTTGTTTGTTACTTTTTACTTTCCTGTACCTAAGGTCTCCTGTTTAATGTTGTGTTGGATAGCAAAATTAGTTCTCTGGATTTTGGCTTATGCATTTTATAAAAGGTATTATATGAATGGCCTCATTCATTCATAAGACCACCTAAATTACACACCAAATTTTATTGCTACCTTTGGTTTTCCTTCTCCATCAGACTTCATGATGCTTCACATTTAATGATTTTTGCCTTTGAATATAGGTATGTTGCCTTAATACACTATCAAAAACAACTTTATTGTACTTGGAGGTAAACACATTACTTTTGGTGACCTATTTAAAACTTGTACTATTCCTCTCCCGTTCCTCCTTCATCCTTGGGTGCCACTGATTAAAAAAATCAGTTAGTGGAGGACTGAGGCTAGTTTGGCCTGATTGGTGTTAGACAATTTGTTTTCTCTGGTAAACTCCTAGTTTAGCTTTCTCCTTCTAGCAATTTATTTTCTGGACACCGATCCCAGTTTATTTATTTATTTTTAGTAGGAAAACCACAACAAGGTCTCCCCAAAGTCCTCTCTTCTGAAGACTAAATAACCTCAACTCAGCCTTTTTTCATAGGAGTGGTGTTCCAGCACTCTGATCTTTCTTGTGGCTGTCCTCTGGATTGCTCTGTGAGATCAATGTCTCTGCTCTGGTATGCCCAGAGCTGGATGTAATATTCCAGGTGGGATCTCATTAGAGTGGAGGAGGAGAGTCACCTCCTTCAACCTGTTGGCCACTCTTCTCTTTTTGCAGCTGAGAGAATGGTTGACTTTCTGGGCTGGAAGTGCACACTGCTGGCTCATGCCAAGTTTTTCATCTACCAATATTCCTAAAGCCTTCTCTGCAGGGCTATGCTCAAGTCATTCATCCCTCAGTTTTTCCTGATAGTTCAGATTGTCTGAACCCAGGTGAAAGACCTTGCACTTGGCTTTGCTGAACTTCATGAGGTTCACCTGGGCCCACTTCTGAAGCCTGTCAGGGTGCGTCTTGATGGCATTCTCCCTAAGCATATCAAATAGATTGGTGTCACCCATAAACTGAGACATCTAAAAATAATGGTACAGTAGGATTAACACTGAGAAAAGATCTCCTCTTGAAGATATTGTATGAACTAAGATGAATGCTGTCAGGAATAAATAAACTGTTTTATCACTCTATCCTTATCATTCACAGTCTGTCCCATAAGCCCCTAGGAGCCCTGAAGACCCACACATTTCCACACATACCTCCTGTTTCTTTCATATTTAAGCAATACATTATTTGCTTGTTAGTTTCTGGATATGTGTTTTTTTAATTTATTTTTTATTTTCTTTTTTTTTAATTTTCTTTTTTTTTATTTTCTTTGTGTGTGTGTTCTTATTCTCTTATTCTATTTTAAATGTTTGTCTGATGTAATTTATGATTCTTTCTACATGGAAAGATAGGATTTAGCAGCTTGACTCAAGTAATCTTGCAGATTTTGCCATTTACAGATACTGACTTTTATCTTACATTTTCTGCTGCAGTAAGTTATGCTTTCTCTAATTCTGTTACAAGTCAACATATGTCTATCCTGAGTGAAAATTTAATTTTCCCTATGTTTGATATTAGGGTCACTTTGACTACTTATGTTATTAAAAGAAATAACAAAACCCAATGAAAAATCCTTTCTGTTATTTGATGTCACTGTACTTGTTTTTTTTTTGTTGTTTGTATCTTATTCCTGCAATTTTTGAAATAATTTATATTGCAGTCACTTCTGTTTTGTGGCCCCAATGTTTTCAAAGAATTCCTGTACGTTATCACTTCCAATTTAATCCTCTTGCATACTTTTATAATTCATAATCCTAGAAAGAAATGGTTTAGAGGACACACATCTTTAAATGTGGCTTGTTAAGGCACTGCACTGGTTTAAGAGAATCAGTCTATTATTACTATTTATTTATCAGAAATTGTGATGAAAAGTAATAGCAAATTAGTAACATTTTTGATCTTCCTTTTTGCTAAAAATTCAGTATTTTTTCCTAACTCTAAAGTCAGTAATGCAATACAACTTACATAAAGTTATTTTAGTGAATTAACCTTTAAGTATACAGATTTTCGTCATCAGAACCCCCTTCACTGACACCTTTCCTTGACATATTTTATGGGAAGAAGACTCTCTCCTTTTTCTGATTTCTGTCAACTACACAGCATAATTTGTTCTTTTGGGGCCATGATATCCCAGCAATCATTATAATTCATAATGGATATTATGTATGTTATCCTCTGTGGTTTGATTCTTTGTTTTCCACTATGCCATACTTTAACTCACTTTTTTGTCCCGATTTGTTGCCTATACTGAAAGCAATAAGTAAAGCTTTCACCCCTAACTTGGAAATATTTTGCCTGGTTCTGGGTTAGAACCCACACTTTACACATGTGTAATTGGTAATACTGCCTTAATTTTATTACCAAAGCTCTGGCCTCTTCAGCCTCGATCATAAATATCACACCTGCATCAGTTTCTAATAGTATCTGCATTTGGCAAAAGGGAATACTTTAGAGTATCGTCCTAATACTTTTTAATTCATTTTTATGGTTTTCATAAAAAAGGCAAACCCAAACTTTTATTAGCTGAAGCTATTATTTCAGCATGTATTATGATATGCTTATAGGGAGATAGATTTATAATCTGCAGAGAATAACTGTGTCATTGCTATTCTATAGTAACCATAAGGAAAGCTAAAGTGGATTAAAGAGTTTCTTCCAATTAAAAAAGAAATTTAGTATCTAGCAACTGCTCTGTGGTTAGACTTCAAACTATTCTGGGATGCAAGTATTATGAATCAAGAACAAGATGTATTTTAATGTGTTATTCAGTATAAGAATCTTTTACTATGGATGTTTAACATTTGAAATGCAGTTTTTGGATGATAGACGCTGTAAAAACCAAGTTGCTTCAGGTGGTTTTCAGACTGACAGAGGCCAAAATGCTCCATGTTACTACAGACATTAAAAAGTTCCTCAAGAAGCTGCTTTGCTTATGACTCTCTGATATTTTATCATGTTGGTTTTTTTTTTAATGTAAATAATTTCTGAGTGTACCCATAATTCAGTGTGGGAAAATATGTACAGATTCTGATTTAGGAAGAAGGATACATATAGTAATTTAAGAATTTCTACCTATCATCTCGATTTGACAATAAATTGAATGGACACTGCATAAGCAAGCAACGTTGTTTTAAAGTTCTATTAATATTTTAGAAGTCTTAAGAATTAATGAACTCTCTTATGGTGAATGCTATCTTCCTTTCTTTTGATACTTATAGCTACTCTGATGAGGTTTTGCTGGGAGTATTTATATGCTGAGAAGGAACTTTTCAAAAGCTACCTGAAAAAAAACAAAACCTTCATAAAGCCTCTCCCTTTTGCTTCTTCCCTTTTTTAAAGAGGATTGCAATATGCCTAAATGTTCTTTTAGTGAAATTAAGCTTTTCTGAAAACAATGTTAGTAACATTATTATCATTTTACATCAGCAAATCTTAACAAACGGCAAGATTTTGTTAGTTTAAATTATTTTTGTTAGAAATATTTGTTATGCTAGGTACTATGAGTAACATTTTTCCTATTTAGGCATAAACACTTTATTAACACACACATTTCTACTTGTTTTAAAAACACAGTATAATTTTTTTGCTCCACCACCATTAAAGGAAACTCGAAATCAATTTTATTCTATGTGGAAAATGTATATCCCTTGACATTTAACTTAAGACATAGCCAGTAAGTTCACATTCATGTGACAGCATAGTTCAAATTGATGAAAACAATGTATTCCTTGTGTCATTGTAAATTTGATAAAAATCTGAGCATAATAAACAAAAATGGGGAGGTGTGTTCCTGCAAGCACTAGCAAAGGTTTGCTGTTCTTTTTTTAAAGAAAGACTTTTTTTTTAGTTCAATCAGTTAATGGAATTTATTATTGTTACTGTATAAGTCATTGTTAGTGTTTAAAGTAGTAGGTGGAAAAACCCAAAGCCAAGTTAAAAAAAAAAAAATTCAGAAGGAAATGATACATGGATATTTCAGCCAGATATAGCACCTGTGTTATGCCAATATGCTTTATAGATTGGAATACATCAGTAAGTATGCAAATAAAGCAAACAGATGCTCATTTGAAGTACTTAAGACAGAAGTATCCTAATTTTGAGATACATTGCAACTATGACTTAATGTAGGCAACAGCAGCTATGGGCATTCTATACCTTTGATGATCTGGCAACATGAAACCACAAAACCAGACAAAACAACAAGTTCTATCTGAAACTGAAAAGGAGCAATAGGAATAATTTAGCGTAAAACTAGAGATTTTAGTAGAAGATTGTCCCATTTTTACAATGAGCACTATTTAAAAATTCCACCTGTAGGCCAAATCAGTCTTCTATGATCCTGGTAAGATTGACACTTAAACATTACTTTAGGATTGTGCTTAGAACAAAAGAATAAAAGCTATTTTAATCAACTCTTCTTCTTTTTAATCAGTGCAACATGCGTTTCATGAACAATTTATGGCACTCAACAAAAACATGGGACTTCTTTCAGATTTGTGAAAAACAAAAGAAAAAGGTATCCTTAAAGAGAACACCATCACTATGGATAGAAAACAGGCAGAATACGGTAGGATATGAGCAGGCATAATTGCATGCTTTGATATTTATGATGAAAGACCTGAGCTGAAAGAAAAATGACAAAAATGCTATCTTAGCCTTTTATGAAACAAAGAAAACCTGAAGGTCGTGCAATAGTAATTTTCATCATTCCTTCCAAAGCCTTGGCAAGCTTTGAAAATTCATATGTAATAGCAGCTAGCTTTTCTAAGTGAAAGTGCTTTGAAATCATCCTGGGATATATAGTATATAAAAGAAACCTTCAGTTTTCTACCACAACAAAAGCAAAATTATATTTCTGAATCTTAAGCTGACTATTTTAAATTATGTTGTCTTAGTTCTTGAAAAATTGTTCATTATATAGTACAGTTAATTTTCTTAAACTCAAAATGTTCTGCTGTGTCTATTAATTTGAAAAGAAATTGCTTCTGTAAATTAAGGAAAAAAGCTTTTAAAATTTACAATTTATTCACTAAATGCAGAAAACATGTCTGGAAAAATTCACTGACAAGCACAAAAAGTGCAAGCTAAGAATACAGAATTAAAAAAACGATGCATTCTGTGTGATTCTTACAGCTGGATAGCATTCTGAATTTCATTTCAATCCAAATTCTACTATGTACAAAGAAAATGGTTAAATTTGTCTACCATCTGAAACTGAGGCAATCTAAATTGCCTTTAAAGAAGAAGCATATTCTTCCTACTAATATTCATTTCTCATTTCTGAATGGGAGGGATTTATTTTACTAACAAACCATTCTTTATGAGTTTCTGTATTTGTTTGGACTATTTGGTCTTTTTTTTGTTTGTCCATGAAACAGAGGTTGAACACTTTTTAAGCTGTTATGTGACCTCAATGCCTGCTTCCTCCAGATGAGACTGAATCCTCAACAACAGGAGAAAATATGAAAGAATATGATAATCAGAGAAAAAGAAATCCAATCATTGGAAACTACTCCAAACTTCAGGGGGAAAAAAAAAAAGAGTACCTGAATGTAGAACTAAAAGGAAAAATATCCAAATGTCTGATTTTCATTCTGAAGCAATTTTTGTTGTTTTGTTGTTTTTTTTTTTTTAAATTTTATTTTAAATTATTTTATTCCTTTGTGGTGTTTTAGCAAGTTTACTTTTTGAAAATATGGAAAGGGACAAAACCTTCATCCAATATCCCAAACAAATTAAGCAACCTACTACCTTCCCTAGCAAATTCAAATGAAAATACATTATTTCAAATAAAATAATCTTTTAGAGCTAACAAAAGCAAAGTAGAAGCCATTATCATGTCTGGCACAGTCTTTTTTGGGGGAGACTCTTTACGTGTTCCCCTCTAGACAATCACTATTTGCACAGGTGAGCAAAGTACCCAAAGCATCCAAAATCTTCTTTACTTCTTCAGTATTTCTTGGTCATATGGATGAAAAGTGTTTAGTTTCAAGACATTCACATACGTTTCTTTTGATGTAATTTAGCCTTTGAGAACTGAAAGGCCACATACTGTAAGTTATTTGCTGCACTCCATTAATATTAGGTACAAACCCTCACTGAGCTTAGCTGAGTGCAATTGCACAATTGGATGTGCAGGGTGGGCAATAAAGTGCAGCTTAGATGCTTGTGCTAAATCACCAAGAAAGAGTGCTTGCTAGTGAACAGTGGTGGGAATACTGCAACACTCTCATTTTAAAAAAAATGGGTCTGTGATGGCATTCTGTGTGCTTTAAGGTTCAGAGAGGTGAAACAATTAGGTTGGTTCAATACTTAAAGGCAGTGAGACATATATCCAAATTCTTACCCTGGAATTCTACATTAAGATTACTAGGAGTAGGATCAGACACAAAGAACTATTTTAAATTGTTTTTAGAACTGATATTTTCGTCATTTAAAACAAAAATATCGGAAACCCAACAGGTTTCCAAGGAGAAAAAAACTGCATGAAGATATCCAGTGATCTTTGATTACAATAAATACAGGATCTGACAGTATTAGAAAATTAAGACATGGTCTTCATGCTGAGATACAAAAAGGTACATAAATATCACTTCAGTAGCACAGGTCACTGAGAATTGCTCTTTTAAGTCTGAAGGTGTCATGTTTTAATTCTCAGCATCTGCAGGAGAATTTCAGGTTTTGACTGCCTTCTGGAAGACAAAGGTTTCTCAGCAGATGTGGAGGTGTGACTTCTGCTGTTATCTTGGTTATGTTTTCTTGTCACTCTTCTCAGAACAGGAAGGAGCAGCTGCCCTTAAAAATCAGCCCCCTTCCTTTGTCTATGCATTTTCAGTTCTCTATGAGCACAGACTTTTCAGAGGAAGTCATATCATTATGATTATACAACTTTTAACACTTTTAAAAGTACTATTTCCTTAAAAAAAAAAAGCAGCCCTGACAAGCTGTTAAAATATTATCTCATAAATTCATGATTAGGAATTGAGAGAACAACTTGTTATTCTTATCATTAATAATATTATTTTTTTATTGTTAACAAATACAATAAATCCTATTTGTTCCATTGTTACTATTTACAGCAGTAGTTGTGTTGATTTCTGTGTTGGGGGTACTGAGGGTTTACAAGATAATGCACTGCTGTATTAGAATCTGTATAACTCTACCTATATTCTGAAGAGCTTGCCAGTGAAATACAAGACTGCTAACAACAATTGGCTGCAGTAAATGGACTGGAGTAGCACAGTGGAGTGAATAGATGTCATTTAAATGTCTCTCCCAATACAGGGCTCTGGAATTGTGCTCAGGAGGCAGCTATTTCTCTTCATTGGTTACATTACATCACAGAACTTTGCACTATGTCACTCCTAACCACTGTCATTGTACTAGAATAAAATCTTACACAGGGATATGTAAGGATGTGATGTTTCTACTATTTGAATATACTCCAAAATTGAATGAAATTGAAGACTGGCCCATTGCATCATTGATTCAGCGTGACACTGATCTTTGTTTTACCATTTTTGAAAAAAAGTGCCAAAACACTCAAATAAGATCTTCTGGAATCTTCTAAAATCCTCAGACACCATGCTTTTGGAAGATAAAGGGCCATCCTCTCTACATTTTCAGCTGGTTAGGTAGTATCAATGATCTAGCAGTAGTTCACTGAAGAAAATGTCCCTTGTTCCTTGACACAGAATTCAGGTGACCAGTTATGACGATCCCCAATCTCTGCTGATTTTTGCTCACCTCCATTTGGTTTTTCCTAAAAATAATAAGCATAGAAAATCATTCTGCTATAATATATCATAAAAATGTTTTGATATTTTTTAATAAGTATTTTATAATTTTCAGTGAGTGTACACTTCCCTCTGTACTCATCTAATGAGTTGGGTGAAGTTCTTATTTATTTTGCCATGGTCAAATACTTTCTGTAGCAGCTGGGGGAAATTTTATAAGTTTTTAGACGGAGTTTACAACCAGTGTGTAAACACCTTCAGCTGATATAACTGTGACTATGTTATATGATTGTATTATTTCAGTCAGTTTTATCTGCAAATAGCTTCAGAAGAAGTGGTGAAAACTAAATGTAAAAGGGCTCTTGAAATAGGACAGAGAAGCTTGTTCAATGCTTTCATCAAAATTGTATATAGATGTGCTAAGTATGAATTTGTAAATCTCGCCTAAATTGCTAAGAGTCTCTTCAAAACCACTAGCAGAATCAGAAATTACACAGGGATAAAATGAACTGAAAGTTCCAGTTGTGTCCCTGAGCTAAACAGGACACGATATCTAATTTCTGTCCAAAAAGTTATGTATATGGATGGGATAGGCAGTACCCACCTTCTGCCTGAATTTAGAATTATAAGCATTTTTCCCTGGGTGTCAAATTTTCTTGAATAGGTCAAAGACTTCCAAAGTTATTGGCATGATTGAAAGATGCACAGGCAACTTGATCACATTACTCATGTCAGATTAAAAAATGGGGATGAAGCTTCACAAAGCTTAATGAAACCAACACACACTGCTTTAAAATACAAGGTGTTTTTTGGTTGTTTTTTTCTCTTTTTCCCCCAAAATCTCCTCATTCTTATTTTGTTTTTCATTGAGAATGTATAGGCTCAAAATGTGAGCTGAATGTAGGTGATAAAAGAATCTGGGGTGATATCCGAACAAGAGCTCTGGGCAGTGTAAGATGTCCCATTTTCTCTTTGAAAAGGAGACACATAATCACCTTAGACTACAGGATAAATCATTAACACAGGTAAAGAGGGCTGGAGAGAAAGATACAAGAGAGCCTTGACTTCACCTACATACTGGTAAATCATGGACACAAGTGGAGTGAAATAATCTTCAATCACTTTTCAGATACTTGCATCTAACAGATCACTCTACAAAAATAAAGTAATTACATGTGGAAACTGCTCTTCCTAAGCTTTGGTTGTTTCTATCAGGGCTGTACTTGAGGCTAAAAGACACTTCAGCCACTCCAGGCTCCTGGAGATTCCTATACGGGTGAGAGAAAGTCTGTGGAATAGGGGTCTTGTGCCTTAGAAGATGATTGCAGCAAAATTATCACTTAGAATTTATCCCAAATAAGTTTAGGATTAATCATCTGAGGTTACCTCAGCTACCATCTATATTAAATAAAAGTCTCTCCAAAAGAGCAGTTCAGTTCACCTAAGACACTCTGAAGGTTCTTATCTTCCTTCACTGATTACTTCCCTGCCTAGAGTGGCTGGGTTGCTAATTTAGTAAACACAGTTAGATGAATACAATAGGTCTTAATATCCTATTTACATTTTTTCCTCTAAATGCATGGATAAAACTGCTAATATTATGGGAGAAATGAAAATGTAGTGGTTAACTTTTTGCACGTGTCTGTCTAAAGAGAGACAAAATAATGCATAATTTTTCAAATCAGACACCATTCACAAAGCAGGGGTGGGAAGAGGAAGTCTGTGATGAGACCATTGAAAGAGAAAGCCAGTGTAAGTTTTAAAAAGAGGAACTTTTCTCTTTTACAAAGAGACAGAATAAATAATTTGAAAAGGTTTATAAGTACAGTATAATTCTCATAAAGACACTTATTTTTATATTGATCAGTTTCTTGGTCAAAAAGTCTAACAACAATATAACAAGGCAAAATCAAAATAAAAGACAACCAGATGTCCTTTTCCGAAAAATAAGGAAAAGAAAAAGCAAACACAAAAAGGAATAAAAAGAAAAGAAAAGAAAGAAAACAAGAAAAAAGGTACCACTGTTGAGAATTCTTGGTTGTTTACAAACTCAAAATTCAAATGTTTTCATCAAAAGCTTATTCCAGGCAGCAAATGAAGTAATCTTTTTGGAAAGTAATAGGATTTTATTCTCATGAGATCCCCCCACAGAGAGGTGGCCACTTCCTTAAATCAGTCAGTCAGGTATGATGATACCTCAAATCCCAACTGCATGGAGCAAATAAATAATAAATGAAGATGGCATTTGAGTCTGAAAAATCATCCGTGAGGTCGAGATCCTTCCTTTTGGTGAACTCTGTAAGATGTGTAGTGTGGAAGCAGAAGCTAAAGGTTAGGAGCTTGACCATGCACTGCACTTCGGCATGTAAGTTCAAAAGTGGCTACTAACCATGAACCAAACACATCATTGAAGGCTGGGGTTTTTGTGTTTCTCTTTTTTTAATTTTTTTTTTTTTTTTTTTTTTTTTTTTACCCTTCGGTCCTTATAGTCTAAGGTTTGCTTTCACTCCAGGGGAGTAGAGAGTCAGAAAATGCAGGAAAGAAAAGTTAGCATTCTTTCTGAGCACAAACCTGCTGCTAAGCTGGTATTTTGTATTGATTTTTCCTGAAGCCTGTAATCTTGAAAGCTTGTAACGGAGGATGAGGTAAATATCATTTTATTTGCTCAAATAGGTTTAGATTAGATTGAGATGAAAAACTAGAGACAAGCCAAATTAGGACTGAAAGCAGCAATTACAGATTATTGTTTCCAGCAGTAACTAGAATAGGTTATTTCACTGATAAAAAGGGCTTGCTGAAAGAAAGAATAGGTTATTTTCCTTAGAGCCTTAAAATAATATCAAGAAAAGAATAGACAAGGAAAATATAAACAGAAATTCATAACAAATTCGTTATGTCGCATGTTAAAAAAGTGAGACTACCTGTAGAGTAAATTAGCATGTGGTTTATTGAACTTACTTAAAATGCACAGCTTAACAATGTATACTCAGAATACATCTGAATATACACAATATGGGTGCTTAGAAAACTAGTAATATACTTTTCATTGTGTACATTTTTTCTCGTCTTGTTGAAAAACAAAGCACACCATACAGCCTGGAGGATAATAATAAAAATCAGCTCTTAAAAGTAATTCCTTCGATAAAATAGTTTCTGAGGGGGAAAAAAATTGTGTACAAAAGTGTTCAAATGATACTGACAATAAGGCATGGAATTTAAAAGGCTTAACCATGTCTTATCTTAGAGTCTGTTTTATTTCTTCATCTTCTGAGCACTTCAAACATATGAGCTGTTATTCCATCTTTAGATCAGTAACTTTGAATTGTTCTACCTGTCATTCTGCAGTGACTAGCACAGCTAGATGTCATACAATGATTGTTTGCACTTTCATTCTTTCACATTAAATGGCAATCATCCGGTCCTTTTGATTTGTTTCTTTTATTTAGCCCTGAAGTTTTTACACTAGAATCTCATTAAAGCAGAACTAGTATATTCCTGTCAAAAAACTAATGGAAAAAGTTTAAAAGAGAAATATTTCACCTATATTGTCACTTACTGGTGGAGTTGCATTTATCAAGATTTGCAGAGTTTACTTCTTTAGTATATGTTCTTCTGGCCTTGTTCACCTCTCTCTGCTTCCCCTCTTTCCCCCCCCCCCCGCCCCCTTGCTATTGCACAAAATTAGGATGATATGCTCTAATAAACCAGACACTTTAATAAAAAAATAGGAAAATGAACAACAAATTTTATCTCCTGAAACATTCTTTTCTCTTCATAGGATAGATATCTCCTGTTAGTCAAGGATATAGTCAGAGAATTTTCCTATGCAAAGAACTAAGCACTTCATTGAACAAACATTGTTTACAGAAGTGTAACTCTATGTCTGAGTTCCAGGAACAAAACAAATCCTCTGCTGCTGATATTTTCAGGCATATATGATAATCTTTGTCATCCATGCAAACAACTAAGTTCCACCCTTGAAAATAACTGCAACCTTTTTCCCCTCCAGCAACATTTAGTTTTTGATCCAGGTAAGGCCACTAATTACGGCATCTAAAAAATAGATTACTGAGCTCTTCATAAGAGTTCTCAAATTACACAAAAGTTATTTATGCAGAAGTATGGCTTGCTGTATCAGGAAAAGAAAAATCATACAAGACCCATTTAATCTATGGTATGAAGGACAATGAAAAATATATCCATTCAATAAAGAATCTTCTTTTATCTTATGCTGCTGCACTGACAGATAAGAGAAATATATCATGTGGATTCTGATCCCTCTATGAGTTCCAGAAAATAAGATAAGGGTCTGCAAAATGCTGGCAAATTAATCCCAGTGAAATTACTAACCATTTTGTCTAAAGATCCAGTAGTCAGGAGGGATAACTTAGAGGTCACCTTTACTATTAACGTTAAGGGTTTTCTAGCTGGTATTGTGGCATACATACATTGTACATCTAAATGCCCGATCTAAAAATGAATTCCTCAGCGTTTCTGAATATGCTCCATAGAGTTAACTCAAACGATGCAAGGATTTTTCCTCCCATGTAAAATGTGCTGTTTTAAGCCCTCTGTCTCCCATTTGCCTGTGCGTAAATGACGACCTCTTCCTTAGAAACTTAAATGATGTGCAAGCTGCTAGATGTCAAAGGATCCCTGTGGCTTGAACACAAAGATAAGATAGTACTTATTAATAAAAAATATGAAATTACTCTGACATGTAATTGTTGCAGAAAATGCCTATTTAAGAAATGCATATATAAGAAATAATGACCAAAAGGGAGGGCATTTCTCAGCAGTTAATGACTAGATAGAAAAGTTAATGGCTCCAGGTGAAGTCAAGGTCGCATAACTCAGCCTGTCATTAATAGCTTGGAAATGCCCAGCCAGGAGGTCATCACTGTTATTATGAGCCATAGGAATATAAAAATATAATGAAAAAAAATAATTACCCTTTTGTATTTTGAAGAGTTAGAAGTAAAACTGTAGGTTGCCATGGATATGTTGTTCTGTTTACTAGAGTTATATTCTCTTAGCAGTTAAAGGCCAGGGTTGCAATTCAGCATGGTGCTAGCCAAAACAATTAAAGCACAGAGCCCAAAAAGCAAACCTCAGCATACTGCAAGATCAAGGATCAGGCTTATAATAAGTGGAAAAGCATTCCCTCAGGTTTATTTTCAGCAATGAGTACTTCTGAAGAAATAATTCTAAGGTAAAACCTGCCTCCTAATAAATTTGTTTCCAAATTTTCTCCATTTAAATTATATCTGGTTTGCAACTATATCTTTACAGTTTGTTTTTTTTAATAAATCAGTAAATCTTGAAATTCTACCTTAGTTTCAACTTTCTTTTCCTTACTGATTTTCACAATAAGTTCCTGTTTGTTTATTCATTCTTAATATATTTAATTAAGTGAAATATATCATAGATACTTATCCCTGTTTTGAATCCTGTCAAAATCAGGAATCAGTTATATTTTGGATGGTGTTCCAAAGATTAAGAATGATATAAAATATGTGGGTTTTTTTGTTTTGTTTTGTTTGTTTGTTTTTAAATACTCTTTATATCTGTTGCTTCTTCCCTGGTCTTTGCTGTTAAAAGAAGATAAATAGCTGTATCCAACTTTGTTCATTATCATACACATTGTGCATGTCTTATGGGCCTACATAGTATCAAACAAAGAGGAGAACTATACACAAAGATGTGCAAAACACTTTTTAAGTTTTCTAGACCTTGTAGCTTAAAACATGGAACGGGTGCAAGCAGGTACATTTAAAATGCAACCTCATATTCTAGGCAAGTTTAATTATATGATGTGATAGTAGCTAATTAATCTGTTCAAAATAGAGCTCTGAAAAATACTTTCAAAACATCTAAGGAAATAATTTTTAAAAAACATAAAAAAACCAAGTCTGATTTTCATAGAATTCATGTGCATAATTCTGCTATCATAAAAGAACATAATGTAGTTTTTTTGTCAGAATGGTTTTGAGTCTACTTGACCTGAATGACTTTTGCACTTGCAGATGTTATAATAAACAGAAATATGCATACCAAGAAAAATTCCTAGAATAAGCACAAAAGTAATAAAAATTAGGCTGATTAGTATTAGCCTATCTCAGAAATGTATCATTCTGTAGTGAGAAACTATCTCCAGTATTCATATTAAAACATGTTTGTTCAAAGAAATTTTTCCCTGGATTTATGTAAGACCAATTAAATTACCAAGACCAAGAATTAGAGAATTAGACTGCCCCCAGCAATCATAACACTGTGTCTGTAACTGAGACCAGAGCTGGATACTTCAGAACTGAATATATTTACACAATAATCAATGATACGATTCTCATTGATCTTAGAATGACTTGGATCAAATTATTTCTCTTTACTGAGGGAAATCTTGGAAAAAATACCAGCCAAATCTAAAGATATGTATTTGCATATATGTAGGCACACACATATTATGTAAAAACTTTTTGAAAGAGATCCAAGGACATTGAGAAGCACCTTTTAATATTTCTAAATCCTATATGTTCAGACACTCAGAGAGATTTTAAATTATAAAAGGTGAATATAATCCACAAATCCTGTTTAACATCAAAACTATTGTGCAATATTTTGCAATAATACAGATCAGTTTTGAACCTCTACTATGTATCCAGCAGAAAAATGCTTACTGACACTCTCATGTTCTTCCTACCCAAAAGAAGTTTACCAAACACATAAGCCTTTCAGAATAGCCTCAGGATTTGCATATCCAGGAGCTTTCAGTAGAAAAATGGAAATATAGACATTCTAAGAAAGAGAACCCCAGTTCTTTTTTTTTTTTTTTAACCCTAGAAGTAAGCACACTGAAGGTCTCCAAAATCTATGTATCCATTGCAGGCAGGAGTGTAAACCTCATAAGTATTCCTAAGGTCAAAATCACCACTAAGTATTCACTTGAAAAGCAAATGGCATTTCAGAACCTAATAGGCTCAAGATCCTACAGGCTTTTCTATAGAGACGATGTTTATTCTCAGGAAAATGTCAATAGCTTCATTTGTGTAAAAGTGTGCTTCTAAAGAGAGAACCATTACTAAAATAAGTTTCAAGGTCTCAATTCAGTTTCAAGGACTGTTGTGGCTCAAAACCAGCGGACAACTAAGTACTCTGCAGCTGCTCTTTCACTTTCTCCTACCCATGACCCAAGTGGGATGGAAAAGAGAATCACAAAAAGGTAACACCTGCAGGCTGACATAAGCACAGTTTAATAAATTGAATAAAATAAAATAAGAGTAATGACAACAATTATTGTAATGAGAAGGAGAAAGGGAGAAATCAAACCCAAGAAAGACAAGTGATGCACATTGCAGTTCCTTACCTCCTGCTGACCAATGTCCAGCGTACCCCAGAGCGGCGATCAATGTCTTCTGGACAACTCCACCAGTTTATATATTGGCTGTCACACTCTGTGGCATTGAATATCTCTTGGCCACTTTGGGTCATGGGTGGTTGTCCTGGCTGTGCTCCTCCCAGCTTCTTGTGAATCTGCTCAGGGACAGAGCACAAGACAGAGAAGTCCTTGATTTAGATTAAGCACCACTTAACAACATCTAAAACTTTAATGTGCTATCCACATTATTCTCAATACTAAATCCCTAAACCACAGCACTGTACCACTTACTAAAGCGCAATATTAACTCTACCCCTGCCATATCTAGGCTGCAAGATTTTGAGGAGCTCATTCCATTGGAGGGAATACAGAGAAGGTTAGTGTCAGTCCTTTGGAAATGAACGGAAAGGAAGATAATTTTTCTTTGTTGAAAAAGCCCAAAAAAACACAGTAAATACCAGCAGGACCTGTTTGATTCTATGAAGGCAGATACAAGTCCAAGTAAAAGTTTGTGTTAGACTGAAAATGGATTTTAACTTAATTCAGAAGACACTTATCTTAGTGCATGTCCAAACACAGTAATCATTTACTAAATCTGTATTTTTCACAAGTGGATTAGGATAAGACTACAGAAAATCTTCCATATGGGATGAGCTGATAAATCTGTACATTAAACTGACATTCCAAAACATAGTTGGTCGTGATTTAACAGAAATAAAGCTACTATCTCAAATCAAGGAAAATATGCAAACGGCAAAGAAATTTAAACCATCTAGAACACTGACATTATTTGTATATTTGCTTTTGTAAAGAGTTATATTGTTTGGATTAATATATATAATGTGTTTGTGCAGTACCTTGCCAGGAAGGACTGTCCTATAAAAAGGTTCATTTGGGAACATGGATCTGAATTAATGAAAAAGTATATTGGCCAGTTTGCTTAGTATCCTTTAGTAGCAGATATATCTCAATCTTCCAGTCAATATGTGAGGAAATTTAAAAATGGCAGTGGCCATCATGATGTGCACTAACCTGAACCCTGAAGTGGAAGTGTTTTACCCTCTTAAAAATGAATGTTCCAGAAAATTTAAAAAATAGAGACTGTCTGTTACTATCTGAAAAGAAATTTTAAATATATATATATATATATATATATATAAATGAAACAGAAAAAAAATCAAAACAATCATTCTCTGTAACTTAGAGAGAAACTTGAATCTTTTTGGTGAGAGATTAAATGAAATCTCTTGAGCTAGCCTGCTTATCTGGTCCTTGCAGGTAGCCCTTTTTTCTAGTCTGGTTTTCTGATTCAGCTTACATTAGCATCCAGCATTTCTTAATTCTACAATCTCAATCTCTAGAAAACTTCCACTTTCTAGAAGAACATATGAATTTTTTTTGTATACCTTTCCATACCTTTTTTTATAATTTGTGATGTTCGTAAAGCCACAGCTTCTGGATATCTGATTACAACACATCTTTCAGAGCTTTCCTAAAAAAACTACTCTCCCTCAAAAAAAACCCAAAACCTAAACAAACAAAAAAATCCCACCAACAAGCCAAAAGAAAATGGAAAAAAAGAAAAAAGCCTCTCTTATAAAACTCCTCTCCTCTCTGTATTCTGGCAGCTCCTGGACATAAACAGCCTTGATGCATACTAAGGTCAGCACATTACTGCTCTTCATAAATATCCCTCCTCATATGCCCATTCCTGTAACATCAAATTGTTGAAGTATGGCTTCTTAGAGTGAAAATTATTTCACAATCAAAGCATATGAAGTACTGTTTTTTATCTCTCTCTTATAAAGATTAAGTTATATTCTTCATCCGCAAAGAGAGTGAAAAGGATTAGAAATATTTTATATTTATTTGATGAGTTATTATATTTGAAAAGGGACTTTTTCAATCACAGATTTGAATTTTACATGCGGTTCACATTTTATTTAGGGGATGGAGATAAAATGAAAAAGGTGAAATAAAATGATGTGGAAGGATGTTCCTCAGGTCTATGTTTCATGAAATAAATTCTGTTATTTTTTACATTGCTCCTAACAGGTCGTTGCTAAGATTTGCATCTTCTCTCTCAGCTGACCTCTTTCAAGATACTCTGGCATTTGCTGCATTTCTGGAAGAATAGCTTTGTGAAATCAGAAGTCTGTGTGATCAGACAAAGCTTTCCAGCCATGCAGTTCTGTTGCTCTAATCCACACCTACTGACATGCCAACTTACCTTGATATGATTCCTGTATGGGAATTTAATCAGTCAGAAAGATGCAGAAAGAAAGGACTTAGAAGCTATATTCTACTTAACAGTCAGGCAAAAGGAAGAATTACAGAGCAGACTAACATTTTTTTTTCTGTATTAAAATAACTAAATGAATTAGGCAATTCCTTTCAAGGTACTTAGAAACATTTCTTAACCCAGTCTTCACAATAACATAATAAGTTTATTTATTATCAGAGAAGAACACAAAATGCATTTTGTTTTTAATTAATGACAGCTCTTGCCCCTAATAAAAAAAAAAGAGAGAACGAAAACCACCTGTACAGCGTCTCTTGAATTTTACAAAGCAGAGAAGCAAGATTAAATCTGTACAGCAGATCTAAAGAAAAAGGAATAAATAACCTGGGGAAAGACCTCTGGAGACCAATTTAAATGGAAACTGAAAAGCAAAGGGTTCAATTGGCCTCCTATACATAAACATATCTTTGGATTTATTATAATTACTTTTAAAGCCAGAGAGGATCCCAAACTGATTTATGAACAGTGTAATAGCTGGGATTGAAATATCAGGATGGGTTATAAAAAGAAGAATATCATCCACATACAGTATTCATTTATGTTCCTGTTTGTGTGCATCAGTAATGATACAGTAAGTTTACGACATTTCTAAAAGCCTCAGGAAGTGTTTTGAAAGCTAATGTGAAGAAAGGAGGAAAAGATGGACAACAAAGCATAAGTACAAAACTCAAGAAAAAAAAAGATTCAAAAAGACTGTGCAAATTTTATTTGATTTTATTTTTTCCTGAGGAATATTAAAGTTCATAACCAAATCTTCAAATAGATGTCCATGCAGTTCAGTTTCAGCAACACCCAGAAAGTGTAGCCTTTTTATTCACATCAAATACTATCATTGCATCTAGGGAGACTGCAAGGGCATTATTCTTAACCTTGTCTGACCAATGCATTAGATTACTCTCATAAAAATCTCAGAAATACCGGACCTTTATGTAACAGCCTGCTTAAAAGCTGTTTCTATCTTATGGCAAGCTGAGTTTGAATAATCCTGTTTACAATGCATTTCCAATTGCCTATTTTTATTTCAAGTATAGTAAAAATGTGATTTATTCTCTTTTTTCTTTTTTTTTTTTGTTACATTGTAAAACACAATGACCCTTGTATAAATGCATTAGAGGTGCTTCTAAAAGAATTCAGTCATCTGCATGTACTGTGAGTCTCAATTAATATTCTAGGAAATCTAGTTCCTCTTAGTAAGGTTGAGTTTTATTTTTGAAAAGTTCTGGGAAAAAAAAAATCATCATAAGAACTTCAGATTTATTTCTGTTTTCTTCCCTCCTCCCCCCACCCCCATTTATTTAACTGTTTCTTTGTAATTTTCATATCTCCACTATAAGAGTATCCATGTCTGGCAAGATTGGCCTTAATCTTGGGCAGATGGAGGGAAAAAGAGAGAAAGGTAAAGAGGAACATGTGTGAGCATGTGTGTGAGAGAAAGGCCACTGCAAAATTTCAAATCAGTATGGACTATTCAAATGGATTTTTGGCACCTGCAGCTACCACTGAAGTAAATAGGAGTTCTGGGAATTGGCAGGGAAAAAAATCCTTTAAAAACTGGAAACCCACAAAAACACGAGTCCTAACATGTTCCATATTAAATTACAATCTTTATAATTAGTCACAGAAATATTCTAATGTTTCATTACAATAGTTGTTTTCTAAGAATCCGAGGCCTGTACTTTAGCCCTGTGGACTAGCCCTTTATTTTTCTTCATATTTGAGGAAAGAATACAGAATATAATTTCTGAGAAAAATAAAGCAGGTTAAGGACCAATCATCATCCATCCTTAAAACAGAGATGGCTGAGCTTCAAAAGATAGTTTCCTTGTTGCTGGTTTATATATATATATATATATATATATATAAATCCTCATTCTCATTTTTCCTTATATATGTTTTTCATTTGCAGATAACATGAATGCTATTCTGGAAGAGGAGGTTAAATGAATAAGAGGTTCTGTGATGTTAATTGATCTAATCTAAATCCATGAAATACAGAAGTTCTGAAATTATTTTAAAAAGGAATTATGAAACATGCTTCCCTCTTTCTGACAGAAAGAGTGATAAAGTCTCACTGAATTTTTCTTGCAATGTAATAGGCTACTAGGGACAACTTTGAAATAGCAATTTTCTGTCATTTATAGTAAATATTTAAAATTCTCCATTTTTATATGATTATATGGTGACAATTTAAGAGACTGATACCCTTTCTTATTTTTGATGTATAAAAAGCTGTCCAATTCAAAATATTTATTTACAGGTCCTTGCCTATTTCTATCAAACCAAGAAGGCCTTCACGAGTTTCCAAAAATTCCTCTTCAGTGTTTTTCATCTACTTTGGAAGCCATTGTCTTTTTCTCAAGTAAATTAGTAGAAAGTCTAAAAACTTACTTGGGCTTTCACAAATCAGAGGAAGTCATCTCCTCTACCCTGTATATATTTTGTCTTCATTGACATGGGTGGTCACTGTTGCTTTCTCCCTCCCTGAGTCTTAGAAATATAAATCTTGCAAGGCAGTTGGCCCTTTGGACTTTCCTTGAAAAAGGGAGTTCCAAAGAGCAAGTCCTTTAAAAACTGGAAACCCACAAAAACACGAGTCCTAACATGTTTCCTATAAAATGACAATCTCCATAATTACACCCATTTCCAACTCCAAGTGAAAATCAAATGCTGTGACTCCCTTTGCTGGAGTATACTTCATGATCTGTGCAACATATCGTACCCCTATATAGAGTGGGGCTTGCCCATTTTCTGCCCTGTGCTGATTTTCAGATCCTGGGTCCTAAAAATGAGAGGAATTATAATTTACTAGGTTTATTACTCTAGAACTTGCTCCCTTTAGCTGAGGAGAAAGGCAGATTTGTATTGAAAACTAACAAAAGGCAAAAAATGAAGGTATAGCCACTTGAAAATCTTGCACAATTTCAGCTTACAGTGGTGTGGTACAGGCATTGAATACATTTCTCTTTGAGGGCTGATACTCTTATTTGAAGGAAAGAAGGAGCATTTATAATATCCTGACCAGGGACACTGGGGTTTTATTACACACACAGATCTCTAGAGTTTGTCTCTAGATGAAAGTACAATGCATGCATTTTAGTTAACATGATCTTATCCTTTTCTATAACTACACGTGAAAATGAACTCTCAAAACACACGTTTATTTTTAACCCTTTGATGTTCATTAAAAGATGGCTTGTGACTATTGCTGGCAGACGGGAATTGAGTCAAGGAGAAGGGCAAGTTTTGCTGAGTAATAAGAGAATAAAGTTGGAAATACTTGTCCCTCACACTGTATAATTTGAATATTATCATACATTAACTTTCATATTGGGAAAACAACCTGTGTTGCAATACTGAATTTAGAAGATAGGAAAGGGCAACTAACAGGGCACTGTGGCATTTCTGTGTCTTTGGTATAGCTGTGTGTGTAGAATTCCAGATGGAAAATTATAACAAAGGATCATTAGTCTCCAGCCTTTCTGTAAGAGTACAAACCTAGACATGCACTAAGCACTGACATTTCTCCACATTTTTTAACCACTTTTAAAACAGCATCTGAACTTGAGAGAGATGAACCTCTATTGAACTACCTATGTAGGGAGAACAACTTTGAACTCCTGTGAAAACAGCGGTTTGTTTAGTAAAAGTGTTTTATTTGCTATTGATAACTATCTCCTACTTTATCATTTTTATCATCACATCCATTTCAAGAGTGTTAATGACCAGAGTGTCTGCTCATTCTTTCTTTGCCATCTTTTGATATGAGCAAGCATGATCAGTTTCTCACATTTTTGCAATGACAAATGGATTCAAAATCCTTTCAGAATTTCAAAAATAATGAATAACAAATATTTTTCTTGATGTTAGAAGAGTTGAAAGCATAAACCCAAAATCTTTGCTTTTCCTCTTATGGCTGCTTGGTCTGGATAACCTAGTGAACTATAATTAGCATTCAAAACTTCAACATGTTCTCCTTGCCTTTTTATAATTTTGTCCTTCCTATTTCATTTTGCAGTTCCATAAAAGTTGTCTTCATGCTCCATATTACATCCCAGAAGATGGATAGGAAATTAGGAAAGATAAAGACTGGAAGATGTAAGATATTTCCACATAGTACTTAAGCACAGAATAAAAAAAAAAAATTTTTTTTTTTTTTTTCTTTTAGGGGGGCTTATCTAAAGATTTTGTGTAAATAATTCAGCTTAAATATGACTACAAAATTATACAAATAGTGGGAAACAATGTTGTGAAATATGCTATCTGATTGAAACCAAAATTAATAAATTCAATCTATTCTAAATTTCTAACTTTTTCCACATTCCAGTATGTTTGACCTTGCAAAAACACTGTCTTTTGTTTAACTTAAAGCATTATACTAATTCAGTTGATTTATTCATGATCTTCAGGTTGAGAAATGTATAAACATACAGAGAATTAGAAACTTAGTTTATTTCATGGAAACCAATTAAGTTGTAGATAAATGAACCAGTGAAAAAAAAAGAACCAACCCTTTATGAAAAACTATTTTCAAATTTGAAATGGCCTTCTGTAAAAATTCCATTTAAAAGTGGTCTGTATCAATGTGCTTTTGTTTCATGTTATAATTGTTGTTTTCCACTACTTAAGAAAATTGGTCCAGTTTTCTAATACAAAATTTTGTTAATCTCTATATACATGGATATCAACATTTTTCTCCTTATTGTTTAAGAAAATTTATCTATCATATGAAATAAAACAAGCAATTACCCCACTCTGATTATATGGTTTCTGGATCATCCAAGTTTAGCTAAATTATAACATATAGTCAAGAATGCATTATTTTGATTTTGGAGAGATGGCAAATATTTTCCTAGCCTTCCAAACCAGCATGCAATGTGGTGACATGCATGACAATATTTCTATCAACTGAAGTCCACAAAGTACATCACCATTGTCCTCCTTACGTGGTAGCCCTTAAAATATTCTTGGACAAATGCTAAATAATATTTAAAAGAACAAATATAAAGACTGTTCCCTATGGCATTTCTACATAAGCTTCATAATATTCCATAAAGGCAATAACAGCATTAGAAAGTGTTCCAAATATGTTATAATTGCCCACTTAAAATTTGCTTCACATGAGTTACATTCAGGAAAGCAGTTTACAAAAAGGGAAAAGCAGAAAAAAAAAAGGAGAAACAACCCAAACTCTATTGAATTAACTGTTAAAAATCTCTTAAAGATTACACAGATGTGTAAAGATTTTCTCAAAGACAAAAACTAAGTGCCCCGCTAACAGAAGCTCCCTAAATTGTATCAAAACTCAGTTTATATTCCCACAGATGTCTAACAAGCAGTGTATATGGTCTTGGATTATAGACTGGGAAAAATCAATAGCTTGCTGTCTCAAAGGCACCAATATAGATTATGAATCACAGCCAGGAAGTTGTCAGTGATCTTGGCTGCCAACAGTGCTTCAGTAAAGATATTTGCTAGCACATATTCTTTTAATGTGCACCTTTCATATATGAAACAGAACAGGTCACTTTATTTCATGAGAAATAAAAAAAAGAAAAATAACAAAAGGGAATTAATTTTAGGCAAAGATATAGTATATCAGAAAATAATAAGTATCCAGTCTTTACTAAATAACGGCCTTTTACCCAAAAGTTGGGGGGTTTTTGCCTGTGGGGTAGTTTTGTTGGGTTTTTTTTCCCCAGAAGAAAGATACACACACCCTCACGCATGCCCACGCCCACACCCCATTTTTCTCTATTTAGGTTATAAATTATTTCTATCAGTTGAAATTAGTTCATAAGTTGAAAGTAAAAAAAGGACAAGGAGGAATTCGGGTTTTTAAATCATATTTATCTATAGGAATATATAAGATCAACTCAAGGAATGCAGAGTTTTTAATGTGAGGAAGCCTCTTGCATTGCTGCTGCACAAATTGTCCATGAAAATAGTACACTGTCACTACTTTTCAAAGTACTATATTTAGTAAAATTATAGAGCCTGTAAAGAGAGAGGATTTTGCCCCATTTCATTTTTTCCAGATACATTTCAATTAAATAATAGGTACAGAAGGAATAATCATGCTTCTTGTAGCAAAAGGATATTTTGAGGTATTCTTAATACGCAGTTAGGCATCTAACCTTCATGCACAAACTACACTGCACTGGCTATGTAGAGAATGGAATCTATAAGTTTGAAGCCTTCAATAAAATAAAGTAGCTATTTCTGTGACCAAAATAATAATAATAAAAAAAAACCCCAACAAAAACCCAACCAAACAACTGAAAAAAAAAAGAAGAAAACCTACCCAAAACCTATCTCTCCAGCACATGACCATTTGTTGCTACACTAGAGTGCTATTTTGAGTGAAGGCTCTGGGGTTTGTCAAGTTATGACAGCTGTAAGAACTTGAATATAACAATAAATCAACCCTTGGAAGAGACACCCAGTTAAGAAAAATCAGCTGCAGCATTTTAAATTACATGGGGAATGGTATCCAACCCAGAACAAGTGATCATATTCAGATAAAAATTTTCCCATAGGCTTCCTTATTTGGAAATGGTATAGATCTGGAGTGGGCATGTGGGGAGGCATGTACTTCCTGTGCTATCCATATTTCTTCTTGTTTTTCTTTCTTCTGGATACAGCTGAACTTTTTCTACTACATTGAGGGATAGAGGTTATGAGGCTTGAGGAAAAAGACAATGAAGAACATTTAAATCCAGGGGCATTTTTCCTTGATCCATTTGCTGTCCATGAATTGAATCTGTTTTAACAGTATGAATAGCATGGGGACTTCCTTGTGGTTGATATTATGTGTTGTAAGGTGATGTCTTATAGGAGCCTTCTGGTACTTAAAAGGGGCACACAAAAAGTCTGGAAAGGAACTTTTCACAATGGCATGTTTTGATAGGACAAAGGGCATGGTCTCAAACCAAAGGAGAGTAGGTTTAGGTTAGACATTAGGAAGAAAACATCTACTGTGAGGGTGGTAAGACACTGAAACAGGTTGCCCAGAGAAGTTGTGGATGCCCCATCCCAAGAACAGATTGTACAGGGCTCTGAGCAACCTGGTTTAGTAAAAAGTATCTGTGCCCTGACAGAGTAATAAGAACTAGATGACTTTTAAGGATCCTTCCAAATTAAAACGTTTTATTTTTTTTATGATTCTATGAAACACTGACAACATTGATTTCCAGAGTAAATCTATCAGTAAAAGGTAAGGGACCATTCAAAGAGGCTGTCATAGAACTGAATAATCCATATGTAAGAAAAATATTGCAGGAATAGTTGTACTCTAGTTAACCAGTTCTCTCCTCCAACTACAGCAATGGTAAACTTCACCGAAGTTCAACTCCATGTACAAATGGATCAAAACTAAAAATAATTTTTGACTTGGCTGTTTGAATAGGACAGAAAATTGATGACAGAAACTGTACATGTAAGCATAATTTTTGCACTGTTGGAGATGGAAGCAAAGAGTGAGAATAATTATTATGCAAATAAGATATCTTTCCTGAAAGAGGAATTAAGACTAATTTTCTGCATGAACAACATTCCTCAGGATCTTGGCCATCTTGTGTTTTGCATCAACTGGCTTATCCAAGGGCTTGTTTAATCATCTCCTATGCTTTTACACTGTCCAAAATTATGAGGGTAAAAATCTTTCTGAAAAACATTTAGTTCTTGGTCTGCGTATGAAAAACTTATAACTTTTATTTTCAGGAGCTTTTAATCCTAAACATGTGGTCTTAGAATTCCCCAAATTATTTGGTTTAAGGACAAGTTTAATTAACAGATTAGGCTGAAAAATTATGTGAAATAAATCAGACATGATGAAAACTGACTTCAAGCATTTCTTGAAGAAAACAGAAAGTTCTTTAGATGAAACTGACAAGTAAACTACTCATTTTCCACTTGGGAATAAGAGCACAGATCAGGGAAATTAGGCCTTTTGATTCAAGTAAAATAAAAACAATTGGTGTAAAATTGTATTCTTTTCCTGATCTTCTTGAAGCAACAATTTGTAAATCTTTAGACTACAAGTAGCATTCTTAGTAAAAATTGCAAGATTTAAGGTAAAAATGAGTCCTCTTTTTGCTTTCTTACAAGCTTCTAGGATGTACAAAACCTCTGTTAACAAGTCCTTACAGAAATATTGTTGCACTTCTTAGCTAATTAACAGTAGGTTAAATGGCTCTCTAGCAGCTGTAGAATGATTTTGGTTGGAAAAGATCCCTAGGAAAACTGAGTCTAACAGGTACCCTAACACTGCCAGGTCCACCTGTAAACCATGCCCCAAGTCTACGTGTCTTTTAAATGTCTCCTGGGTTGGAGACTCACACCTTGTAACTGGACCCCAGCTCCATTCACCACCGCTCTCTGGCCCTGGCCATCCAGTCAGTCTTTTACCCAGCGAAGAGTGCACCCATCCAAGCCATGAGCAGTCAGTTTCTGCAGGAGAATGCTGTGGGACACAGTGTCTGTGTCTGAAGGCTTTATTAAAGTCCAGGAAGACAACATCCACAGACTTTCCTGATTCACTAAGCAGGTCACATCATAGAGGGACAACAGGTTAGTCACCTAGCATGTTACAAACTTTTTACAAACCCAGGCTGGCTGGACCTGGTCACCCCATTTCCAGTCCACCCCAGGCTCTTACATCCCTGCCTGCACTCACAGTTGGGTGATTGCAAATGTCAGGGACTTCCTTGGACTATGTGTTTCTCCCTCTCTTGGACTGTGAAGGCTGTAATGGAGGATGGTAGGGCAGAGTGTGATGGGCACTTTTCTGGGGACTGGGACAGCCAAGGCTGCCAGCCTGAACGTGGGAGCTGGGATCAGCTCCAGGGAGGGGAACCAGGGTTAGACATATACCCAGAATGAGCAGAAGAGACTAAAAAACCTCATGGAGGATAATCATATAGGTTCTCTGTGATTAACAGGCCTTTAACTTTTCAGGTATTGCAGTACAATTAGACTATTTAAGATTTTTGCTGAGCTTAGGAAAAGTCTTGCTGAAAGATTTCCATTTGAATAAGACTCCACATTTTGTTGGTACATGAAAGATAGTAACTAATAACTACAAACACTTCATTTTGCTATGTATAAAAATAACAAGACTTTCAAGTATATGAGCACTGCTGGATCATCATTACTAGAGCTAATTAATGCAGAAGAGGCATCAGTGATGATTCAGCTGGACTGAATTTCCTCCCAAGAAGCTAACAATCTATGCTACTCCCATTGATAGGGATTCCCTCCCTTGATCATTGCAGAGCTGCTCAGGACACATGTGGCAGTAGAAGACTATCCACCCTTCAAGCACTCTTTAAATGAACTTGAAATATGTCCTGCAGCCTAGGAAAGACTAACTCCATTCTGCTCTAATTTCTGAATCTAGTACCCATGTGAGTACTCTGGATGAGCCTGTGCCTCTTGGTCCTAATAATACACCTTTCTTTTTGTTTTTTAGGACTTCATCTTCAGTTCCCTTGCCATGAATGAACAGATTGTATGGTAAAAGAGTAGTTGGATCTTGGTACAGCATATGAATATCTTCAAATAAGTTACTAGGAAGCGAGTTCCACTGTGAGGCTTAATACTTTACTACATCCAATATCAAAACAATTAATAATATACATCTTTAGATTTACATTTTTTATTTTATCAGATCTAGCATTTTTATGTTTGTATTTTAACATAGTGATGATGTGAGCCACTGGCTTTAATTTGTATTTGTTCATCATAGTCCAGTCTCTTTCATGTGGTAAGAAATACTAATTTCTCTAGAACTCTTCTTTTTTCCTGAATGAAACACAAAAACTGGAAAAAATACTTTTTTTTCCAGCTGATTTTTCTCTCTAACCCTTATTTTGTATGTGTTCTGGTTCTGCTTCTTGTGTTGGGTTTTTGTATTTGTTTTCAAAGGTTTATTGTCTCCAAGATCTTTCACCAGCTTTCCATCAAAGAAGATGTTGAAGTCTTTAGATCTATGATGTTGTACAGGCTCCATTTCAAAACACCTAATTTATTTTCTTCATGTTTGGCTATTTTTATTTCTCCAGAGTAGTGACTTTAGAACATTTAAGTGTGCTAGATAAATAATCTGCCTTACAGAGTATGGAATATAGACACCTTGTGTGAATCAACACAGGCAGGTAACCAGAACTACAAAACCATGGTTGAAAGGTGAAGAGCAAATTTATTTCATTTCCCTGCTGACTGGAGAATCCTGAAGCAACACCTGGGCAGCAGAGAGACACAAAATGAAGGCACAGACACTGTCAGTCCTCGTCCAGTCCCAGTGGGTGGCAGGGCTGCTGTTTGCACCCATTTATCAAGGGCCCACGCAAGCTTAGGTTGCCACCATGCTGTGATCGCCCCTGAGCTTTTTATGATCTCTGAGCTTTGATCTTTCTCCCAACAGGGAGCTCAAGCACGTCTGTGAGAGTGCCTCCAAGTTTCTGTAAACACTTATGTTATCTCTGCACAGAAATTCTGCTTCTCAAAACAGACAGAGGATAAACAGCAGTAGGCATAATATATGGTTCCCCACACTGATATTCTCCAGGCTTTGGTATTCCCAGCTGCCAGGTCATTTGAGAGGATCACCCCCTCCTTGTCAAGCTTCACTTTTAACCCTTTCTTCCCAAAAGACCTGATGTGGTGAAGTGGCTAATATACTGAATAATAGTGTGTTATACTACTTGTACAAACTTTGAGGGAAATGTTTTTTGATTGGTTTATGTGGTATCAAACATAACCAGTGTATATGCATAGTACTTTTTAAAAGTAGGGAAGAGAAGACTGAACTTTTATAGAGGGAAGGAGCACAGAGCATGGGAAGATTTATGTTTATCTTCTTAATATATAGGGAACTCATTATGCATCATCCAGTAGTGAAATGTCTGTCAGATTTAATTGTGACATCAACACCAGATATGCTTTCTAAGGATAATTTTAGCTTAAATTCTGTGTAAAAAATGTTATGCTGTTATCTGCAATAATACTATATTATTGGTCCATAGTTATAAAAACCTATAGACCAAAAGATGTTTCTACTTCATCCGATTTCATTAAAGATTAAATATATCATAGACAGTACTTTCCAGAACTGAAACTTTTTTCTGCAGGAAAATAGTGTCATTAGCATTTTTAGATTTTACCCTGACTTGATATTTTCTGCATTTTAATTTTGCCTCTCTTTGTTTCAAATATCTATCTAAAAATAATGAGACAATTTTATCCAAAGATATCTAGGAGATAATTTAGAGCAATTCTTCACTAGTATAATACAGATGGATTTGGCGTGACCACTTCTTCATTAAACATCTCACTGCTGCTGGTTGCACTGATGGGAATGGAACAGAGGGTGTGATACTGTTTCATCCTCCAAAAAAAAGGTTTCACAGGAGTCTTTATACCTACCTTATTTAATATAAGATAGAGTTATTTCTTTGTAACTTGTAATGCAGGAAATTTCAAGAGACTAGGAGGTCACATGAAGCTTTGAAAGACTGCCTTCACTGCATCCACAGGTCAGGTGTAGCTGAGTATCTGACCCATTTACCTTTTTCCCCAAAATGCTTCAAGCACTATTCTTGTTGGTTTCCTACTAAAAGAGCTAGTTTTATGACATCACTGATGATGGATAGAAAGATACTTTGCACAAATGCCTTAAGAAGCAGACTTCCTATTTTCATCACAACAATGTTATTAATAGAAACAAGCAAACAAACCCAGAAAATACACGATGAACATCTTTTATTTGTGTTTTACAAAGAGTTTATGGTTGGACTGCATTGTTTCCAAATGTCATCATAGCAGTTTTTCTTTAGTGGAATACAGTGATCCTTGCGTATCCCTTCCAATTCAGAATATTCTGTGATTCTATGACTATTTAAAACAGAAACATTGGTCTGTTTAGAAATCACTTCCTGAACAAAAACTACAGTATCTAATGCAAAACTACTCAACACTAAAACCACTTAAGGAAGCATTTTTCTTTTGCAAAGAATTTGTCATGCTTTGCCTAGTTCTAAGTAATCATGAATTTATGATAATATCCCAGCAGAGAACTCAAGAGTTCTCGGTATGAAGAAAGCTAAGTATGAAGAATCAAAGCTTAAGTAGGGGAAAGCTTTAAAACAATAAAGCCTTTGTGATCTTGTTAAAACTGACCATGACTTTTGATACAAAACTAACTGCAACTATTTTCCTGAGAAAATTAAATTTAATTCTGTGGAATAAAATTTCAAAGAAAGGAGTATATTGTCAATAATTGAAGATAACTTATTCTCTTTAGCTAAAGCCTTTAGTTTGTCAAAAATTGAAAGAAAAATGGTATTAAAAAATTCTCCAAGATTGCTTTAAAAGAAATGAACAGCACATAAAATAAAATTCCACTGAACTCAGCTTTTGTATAGCTAAATTCACACAACAAATTTTTTAGCAAATTTTGGGTGGGAGTCTTGATTTTTTTCATCCAGAAAGAATGTGCTGTGATTTTCCCTTCTAGCCTTCAGATGACTGGAATGAAAAATTGTTCACAATATTTGTTATTATTCAAATATATAGTTTTCTCCCTGCTGAATCTTTTTCAGAGGTCAGAGCAATTTGAGGAGTTCTTCTTTGTCCTTCCCTCAGCTGCCTTTCCAGATCTTTTTCTGATGTATTCTGTGGTGTAGTTAGGAACAACTATGTCAATTGCTGTAACAATGTAAAACATGTAACGTTAAAAGCACATAAGGTTCTGCCAGTATAGTGCAGCAATCCTTGTAGGTAGCACCAAAATAATTGTGCATGGGAATGCCAAAAGCTTTTTAGGAGTAAGAATTTTAAAGGTCTTTCTTTCAGGTTCTTGGAAATATTCATGGAATAATTGTATAAACAAGCATTCAAATTAGTGATGTTTTGCATTTTTCAGGGAACTCTGATTCTCATTGTTAAAATAGCTGCTAAACATTTACTGAAAGGAGAAAAAATTTGGCTGCTTTATGTGTTGTAAATTATTTAATCATCTATAACTTTCTTAATTTGGAATCAAGATAATGGAAGTGAGTTACTCTCAAACACAATATGACTTGTCATCCATCTGTTTCAGAAGTACGAGCAAGACAATGCATCTTGCACCACCACAGATATTTACAAGCCATCTCTTGGCTTTCAACTTTATATTTTTGCATAAAGGTGGAAGAGAATAAAATAAAATATAGATAATTCTTAATTTTTACTTTTAATATTCTAAGGTTTCCTTTCAAAATTAATAAAATATAATACAATCAATTATTTTTTGGATTAGTTTCTAAATTCCCTATGTGTTGAAATTCAGTTCTTGATAGTTGCTTCCACATTAGCCTTTTATTACATTCTTTTGAACCAAATTTCCTAATTGTCCCTACTTACTATTAATGTATTTGTATCACAGACAGTTCTCGTGTACCATAAACTGAAATTGTTTTGGATAAAATCCATCTATAATATAGAGTCCATAAAGCACCTGGCAGACTCCAATACCACTCCCTGGAACCAACGGGGGTTTTTTGAAACCAAATTCCCTGAAATCTTATGCAGTAGGAAAACTAAAGTTTACAAAAGTTAAGAACAAAAGAGAACCCCAAAAAAGCCACAAGAAGGCATACCCTTTTTGATGGTACGTTTGAGGTTTAACCACTACAGTAAAAAAGGTAATTCTCTACTAGGAAATTTTCACTTGGATGCAGGGCAAAAATTTGAGATTTCTTAAGTCATTTGAACTCATGTTCTGCATTATAATGAACTTTACATTTAGCTTTCACATTTAGCTACATTCCAGAGGGAGAAAAACACTCTGTTCCTCCTGACACTATTACTCAAGCTCAAACTAGACAGCCTATGTTGTGGAATCTGAGTGACTCCTTAGGGTGATAATGAAAGCAACACCTAAGACAGAGACATCAGACATTCTTCAGTACTATGAAAATTCTTTGTACTATAAACAAATGAATTTTTTTTTTGACAAAACTTGACAGAAAAGCCCAAAGTATCATATTAATGAAGTAATAAACATAAAAAATATTTTAAAATAAATAAACAAATAAAAAAGGGAAAGAAATGTTGTTCTCTTTAAGATAACAAGGGACAGTATTTTCAGAGATACGAATAAACAATTCCAATGTATATAAAATGACTTCAATGTGATGAATTTCAAGTTGCAAAAGGCAAGTGTTCAACACATCCTGTACATCAACTATAAACTTCTATGGCTGATGTTACAGCTAACACATATTTCAATATCTTGGCTCATTTCAAGTTAGGTCATATATATGTATATATACAACAATCTCTCCACTGTACCATGCAGGCTTACCTTGAATGATAAAGGGCAATATTAGCATAGGATTTCTCTTCACTGCCTCACTTGACTGAGACAGTGTGTTTGAATTACTTGGGCTGAACTTCCCTTGAGTGAAACTACAAAAAGAGGAAAAACCCAACACTTTTAGTTGTACAGAGTGACCTCAGGAGAAACACAAGTATGTCAACAGCTAGGAACACAATGGCAGGTTATTTACACTGATGCATCCTAGGAGGACAAGGAAAAATCAGGATAAACAGAAAGAAGAGAAGCTCATACTGAGCCTAAGGAAAAATTATTCTTTGGGAGTACAGCCAAGCACTGCAATTGACTTGAGCAGTCTCCATCCTTGGAGGTTTAGATATACTAGATAAAGACATGAGCAAGCTGATCTGATCTCACAACTGACCCTGCTTCGACAAAACGGATGGACTAGGTACTTCTTGAGGTCTCTTCCAGCCTAAAATATCCTATGAACCTATGACTCCATACTATATTGTTTTATCTCAAACGGCTAAATCCCTACTGAATAACAAGTTCTTAGTTACAGCACGCTTGTTGTTCCATCTGTCTACCCCACTGCAACAGCCCAAATAGATCCAATTAAATAAACACGCTAAATAACATCCTATTTACAACTGGAATTTATAAACTTATGCAAGATATTTTTGTGGGTGCACTGAATCATCCATCATAAGCAGTCATTCCTATTCATCAGTCAGTGCTATTACCTGCATTCTTATTTTTATGAATACTCTTATTTGGAAAGGGAAGGCCTATTCATACAAGTTAAAATATTGTCATGAGATTCTACAGACCCATAGCCAAAAAATAGAGCCTACAAAGAATGCAACAATGAAAATTACATCTGCACATTTTTTGTTGATTTTTAAAATGTTTTAAAATGTGTTTTCTGTCAGCCCGTTAATAATGTCAATACTTCTTTTAGTATCTTAACTCATCAGAATATTTTTGTGAATCACTTTAAATATTATAAAGGCTATTATTATCTATTTTTAATATTTAACGTGTTCTTCAAGGTGCAAGAAATTACGATCTCAGGTATTTGTGCACAGTTCAGTTTTTTTCTATTCACTAGAGGAATCTTAAAAATGAAAATTGCCCCACTATGATCTCTTTTGTACTTCTGCTTACTAGGTCAAAACTTGCACTTTTACTACGGTTAGAGAAATACAAAAGAGACCTAGCTCTTATCACAACAGAAATGGCTGTTTCTGTTCATAGTGCAGCTGAATGTGCTATGCATACATATGCACAAGTATATGTGTATATATATGTATACATAACCATGCAGTTTGCAATATTGGTCCATTTCTGTAATGGTCTAATGCTGTTTTCTGCTAAAATGATGAGCATGATAATTTAGTATGCTACACATAGTCTCCCTCCTACCTTTGCTAAGTTTTAGAGGACATTGACTTTGTGCAATTTTCTTTGACACCAATTCAAAGGACTCTACAGTAAAAGGCATCAGGAAAATCAGGTACAGAAACATTAGGCAATAATGTATTAAGTCTGGTTTCTTGCTAAAAGTAAGCACACACTGTTTTTCAAATGAAGATGTTTCAAAGGGAATGGAAGGGTATATAAAAGAAATGAAAACTTTATAATATCATGGATATAACCATGTTCAAAATTTATTATAGAATAGATTATTTGCTATTATTTTAATTATATTTTAAATATAAATAAAAAAGCCTGAAAAAAATTTCAGACCAAAAGTGTGACTTCTAAGGTTGAATTTTTCTCCCTTGATTTTTAGGTAAATTAGATGTATTCAGAGCATCTGAAGATTTGGTTCTTGATCTAAAATAGTATGACTTTAGAAAAATAATGCTGTTTAAAATGGACACTTAAACATTGCATATAATGAAGGTATAAAGTACAGACAAAATTAAATGTATATACTCTTCCAAAATTATCCTGTATGCAGCTAACACAGCTCTTATTCTTAATTACAATGTCTTCCACTGTGTACACTATAATGGCAAGTGAGATTGACACAGATGTCTTGGCTATTAATGCCCCAAAATGGATCATTTGGCTATGGCATACATCTTTTCCTAAATGGAGGCATTTGCTTTTCCAGTCTGACAGGATTTTGACTTTTTAAAAAAGATTTTTATTAATATTTACCTTTTTAATATTTTATCAAATTTTATTTATTTATTTTTTAAAAAATATTTTTAGGAATATTTACTTTATTTCATATTTTACTTTTAAAAATTTTCCCCCTGCTTTTTTGCCAGGGTGGTTGTATAAAAGCGGTAGTGGCAGCTGTTACTGTGTTACACAATTTGCCCATAGATCAGACTTCTTCAGTACCTTTTTAAAGAATACATTAAAAATTAATATGAGATCTTTCAGAAATAATCAAACAATTTGTATGACAGTTTTCCTTACCTGAACTATAGCAATTACTGTTCTAAAGGTTTTTACACTATTAGCAGTACGCACTATATTAATTAGAAACTATTTTCATAAATTTCTTGTTATATTTTTTTTTTGGATGTGCCATATTTCTGAAATTATTCTGGTGGCTAGACACACAAGCTCACTGTGGGAGCTTGTCTGGACTGAGAGCATGCACAAAGTAGTAGATTTGACATGAAACCTATGGACATCTGCACTTTTCAGAGCAGCTGCTAGAGGCAAGCCAGAATTCACTAGCGAGTCTAAAATGCCATGAGGCATCTATGCTCTGGTACCTGAATCACTCTGCTCACTTCCAGAATCATGAGAAAACAAACAAACAAGCAAACTTTTCTTTGTTTTTTTTTTTTTTTTTTTTAATTAAAGAATGCTTCAGTAAGCATGAGTAAGCACTTCAACATATGGAAAGTACATAACCAGGTTAACTATGAGCAATTATATTCTTTATTTTGATAACTTTATATGCCCAAGTAAGAAGCCTCCCATTAACAAAATAAATTTTTTTTTCAAGTTCATATATATTTGTCTTTTTTATGGTAGCTTAAAGGCTTTATATTTCTTCAGTAAATTAGTATCCTATGCAAGTCATGAGTCACAAAAGCAATGTATCATATTCAAGAGGTACTTTTTATAGTTGAAGAAATGCACTGTATGTTTACACTGTTAGCGGATTTATTCTTCAGTGTACTTCAAGGTGTAAGACAGTTAACTGAGAAACTAATTGAAGTGCACATCATGTCCAATGTAACTTTCTATTAATAACTAGGAAAGGAAGTAGATTGGAAAATAGGATAAAATGCATCTTGGGTTCATCAAAGACAGATCATGCCAGACTAACCCAATAGCTTTCTTGATAAGATAACTGATTCTCCAGACAAGGGAAAATCAGTAGATCTAATCTGTCATGACTTCAGAACAGCTTTTGGTACAGTGCCACTTTCAAAATTATTTGTTAAGATGGTAAGGATGGGAGCTAGTCCAGGCGTTGTAAAGTAAAAATAGGTAGGTAGGAAAAAAGGAAATAAAAGATGAGCTGTTCTAAAAGGAAAGGTATTGTGCTGAAAGGAATTCTTCTGAAAATAGTACTGGTTCAATCTTTCCATTGCTTATCTTGATGCAAAAAGCTCTGCAAGCACTTGTATACATTATTAATTATCATCATCATCATTAAAAACCAACTAACCAACAAACCAACCAACAAAACCCCCCCAAAAGCCCAAACCAACCAACCAACCAAAAAAAACCCCATCCCCCTCCCTCAAAAAAACCAAAACCCAAAAGAGGGAGAGAGAGAGAGAGAGAGAGAGAGAGATGGAGATGGGACTTCTAAGGTAAAGTCGAAGGTAAAGGAGGAGGGGCCAAACTGCATTTGCCATTGAATTTTTGAAGTGTTCCCACATCACAGCTGGGGACTCAAGGCTCAGGAAAGGTCAAAAAGATCCATAAGAGGAAGCCAAAGGCCAAGATCCGTAAGAGTTTAAAATCTGGTTAGAGACAAGAATGACAAGTTGTTTACTTTAAAACTGTGCAAGGATAAACATGCCTATCTGTCGCCCTGACAGTAAGAAATTCCCCGTATTAATTTTACCTGAAATAATTAATATTAATTTTCATCAGTGGAAGTACAAGAGCACATTTAAGTAGAGAGCACAATCCTTGTGGCTCTGCAGTGCATTTCCCCCAGTTTTCCAACAGCAGCAAGTTGCTCATTAGCTGTTTTGTGTGCTCAGACAGTCTCTTACTATCTTCTCACAGACCCATTGTCCATGCATTTTTTTCATCTCTTTTTTTGGTATGTGCTGGACCTCTGCCACCACAATCACCTGTGGCAGGTGGTTCTGAAGCTTAGGAGGAGGTTATGAAGCTTACTACTTGCTTTGAAAAACCCCATTCTTTTCTACTTGTTTAGAGGTATCTCCCAAGATTCATTGAATGCCACCTATTTGTAATATACGGATTTTGTGAGCAGCATTTGTGCATTCAGCCTTTGTAATTCCATAAGATAAAGCTAGATATATTCAAAGGCTCTGTCAAGATCTAAGATCAATCTCCTGGAAGGAAAAAAAAAATAAATTGTTTTTTTTCTTGTTTTCATTTTAATAAATGACAATGAAAAATAATAATTATTGAAAATTGTGAGTAAGATAAATATTAAATATTCATGGGTTTCAGTTTAATGTTGTCCTGGTTTAATCCCAGAAGGCAACTAAGCACCACACAGCCTCTTACTCAGTTCCCTGTCACTCAGATTGGGAAGAGAACGCAAAGAGTGAAAGTGCAAAGTCTCATGGGTTGAGATGAAATCATTTTAACAGGGAAAGCAAGAGTAGCACATGCAAGCAAAGCAAAACAAGGAGCTCATTTACCACTTCCCATGTGCAGGCCACAGTTCAGCCATCTCCAGGCAGGCAGGCCTCCACCACACATAAGGGCGACTTGGGAAGATGAGACATCCTCTCCATCCTTCCCCCAGATTCCTGCTGGCTGCTGGGGCGTGTGAGAGGCAGAAAGGGCCTTGGCTCTGTGCAAGAATGGCTCAGCAGAGAGGAAAACACCCTTCAATTATCAACAGTGCTTCCAGAACAAACCCAAAACACAGCTACATACTGGGGAGAAGATTAACTCTTTCCCAGCCAAAACTAGCATATTTCAGGAGTAAGGAGGTTGCTTCATGTTCTCCTACCACTCCTGTAATGCTATGTTATACAGTTTCATTTTTTTATGTGACAAGTGAAAAAGACATCTAAGGACTGTTTGTAAAACTATTTGTAACTGTGCAAAGATACGGATTGATTCTTTTTACCTTTATTGAATCTTTATGGAATAGTAAGTTGATTATTACATAGTAATTGCCAGCTTTCATCTCTATGACCAAATTCCCTATGTAATCATAGATAAATACTAGCTTAATAGACCCAAACAAGTCATGGCTCTACCCATGCATAATGCTACAACTGCCATTCCACAGTGTCCCACTTCTTGTTATCATAACAATTGCTATTGATTTATTGAACTTCTTCATAGCCAAGTGCTAGCCTTTTAAACCATGCTAACAAAAATTGTGCTCACGTGCACTACAGCAGAAAGAAAGGTCACTGAAACAAAAAATCTAGTCATGAAATATGCAATTTTATAATTTTTCCTCTCTGTGGGGACATTTTTCTAAGGCTCATACTAATCCAGCATGGAACTTATCAATGTTTAAAATGCATCCTCAGCAGTTCTCAAATGTTTGTTATAATCTCATTTCTATTATTTCTTCTAAAATGATTCAAAAATTATTTACTATTTTCATCAGTCTGGACAACTCAATAAAGAAATGTGATATTTGTTTTCAATATTGAAACACAGAATCTTCACTCTAACTATTCTACTTTTTTATTTTTTTGAGAGATGAACAAATCTTCACTTTCTTGATAAATATTTTAGCGATTAAAACTGTTCATTGGGATATTTCTATTTTTAGGTGGGACAGTGTTTGCTATTTTTGTACAATGTCTAAGGCATGCAATGTGTTTCATTGTGTTCCAAAAACCTGGAAAGAAAATGCCCCTGTCCTCAGAATTTTACAGCCTTTCATGCACAGCCTAGTAAAATCAGGCACTGAGCAGTAAAGAAAAATTTGCAAAATTATACATTTGGAACAAGACGTGTCTTTTAAACAGCAACAAAACAACAGCAAAATATATCAACAATATTGGCATTTAGAAGGTTTCATCACTTACTGCAGCACCAAATTTAATGACTTGATTTCTCTAGCATTTATTACTATAAATGTGGGACACAGCAAAATGGCATGGGACAATCAGGTTCTCTTCAGTGGTGAATGCTAACAGAATAATAATGATGAGCGCTAAACATGCAACATGCTGACAGACCAATACCTCAGTATAAAAGAGCTTGTATTGGTTGTGGTGCTAGTGGAAGATATGAACAGAAAGCCATGAAAAACTAGCTAATTTGGAAGGAGGAAAAGATGTATTCCTAGTATGACAGTGAAATAACTTTATCGAAAGCAAGGTTGTTACAACGATATCCACACCCTATCTAGTATTCAAATAAATATAATTTCAGATGCCAGCACTTTAACCATTCGAATACAAAAACATTACACAATGTTACACCAGAATAATGTCTTATCAGTCTGGGGCAAAACTCAGAAACTCTTCCATTTCTGAATCCTCAAAAATCTCAGAAGCTTATTTAGAGCATTACTGCATTTTCCAAATATTTTAACATTTCTGCCCCAGATATCTAAAGGCCTAACCCTTTATTTTTATCAAATAATGAATAGACAAAAAAGAAGAAAAAAGAAATGGATCAGTCCCCCTACAGCAGTACAATTAAGAAATCTACAGCTCAGAGAATTTTTGTTCCTATTACAGAAAGAAAACAAACTAAAAACCTATTAACTCTTTGAAAAAACTTGCTATTGAGGAAAATATTAATTTAAATCACACATACATTGTTCTAATTATTTTTCCTGGAAAATGTATATTGAGCATATTCTTATGATATTTTATAGAAATATATACATGTAACATACTCAACCTGGCTAAGTTAGAGCAGCTGTACCAACTTGATTTCTTTTTTAAATAGGCACATACCATTGTCTTGGTATGTCTTACATGGTAAGGCATTGGCAGAAAGGAACTGTCATGACCTGGCCACAACCCTGATTCCCCATCTTAACTGCACCACTTGGAGTGAGAAGTGAGGGGAAGGAGGTGGAATAATTGGAATAAGGGAGTGAAGTTGAACCTGGGAATATGGGAGTAGGTTGCAGAAGATATTTTTATTTCTGTCTTTCTTTCCCACAACCCAATGATATTTTTAATTAACAATAAATTGATTTTCTCCAAGAGAAGTGTGTTTTGACTATGACAGTAATTGATAACTGGTCTTCCTGTTTTTATTTTGACCCATAAGCTTCCCCCACCACATCCTCTTGAGGAGGGGAAGTGAGTGTGCAGCTCTGTGGGCATTTGGCAGCCACTCGAGATTAACCCACCACAACCACTCAGATTAATTCCATTGAACAATATACTATGACTTCCAAATACAACAGTGAAACTCAACCACATAAGGGTGCATTTGTGAGGACCCGCAATCTGTGAGTTGTAACTCTTGCTGTTTAAGTTATGTTACTTCCCTTTATGAATTCAATTCTAGAGCCTTGGGTAAAATGCATAGAAAATAGGGGGGACTCTATAACATTGCCTTCACAGTTTTCATTGCCTTTTCTCATATTAACAAATAGCATTTTCTGTTTTGCATTAAAATGGTAAAGTTTAATGCTTGATTAAAGATTTAATGCAAGTTCTTGAAATTTCATGTTAGTGCTTTCAGATTTCTACAGTTACATCACACAATCTGATTTGATTTTAGTTCATTAAACTGCTTGAATTTTCTTCAGTGTTTACTTAATTCACTAGTGAACCTGTAACATTTTTCACATTCAGCATTGATATGGTCATTAAAAGCTGCAGCAAGATGAAAATTTAGTTTGTTGGACAGATTTAGCCTTACCTTAAAAAAAAAAAAATCAGATTCTGTAACATTAGTCCCTTTTGTTCTTTATTCGTTCAAATAGCTAAAAATCTGGGGGTTTTTGTTGTTTTTGCAAGATTTCCCATGCCAGATCCTCTGCATACATAGGGTAAGTTTTATATTGAGCTTGTATATCCTGATTTTTAAATTTCCCTCTTGTTCCTTTTTCACTGCCTACCTTCTTTTAATAACACTCTTGATACTACTGGTCTTCATTTAGCTCCAGACTTATCTACCTTCTTTTTACTCCCTTGCTTGTAACTCAGACCAAGTAGGGGATGCATATTCTGAGTCTGTCACACAATACTCCTTCTGAAAGTCCCTATTTTTCTCCATGAGGCAGCTTTGACACAGGACATGAAATCTGCCACTTGCTTGAATGTTTCCATTGGCTGAAATCTCCCACTCAAAAAAACCCTGGTGGTTTTATTTGGGTGCAAATATAGAAGAACACAAAAGTAACCTTTAGCTGCAATGAATAAGGAAAGTTTTCACTATTAATAATATTAGAAGTTCGGGGCTTCTCTATTTCCTAAAGAACTGAAAATAAACTACCTACTTATTTGCACTGCAAATGGAAGAAAATTTGCTTGGAACACTCACAATGTTAATGTTAAATCATGGATGCCTCAGGAACTGACAGACAGATAACAATTTATAATTCCTGAGCTGATTTGGAAAATGATGAACAGTATGTTAAATGCAACTGAATCTTTGTTACTCTGTCACTTTGAAAATTTTGCACGGAACTTGAGCCCTTGTACCCAAGTAGTTTGCTGAGTGTTTTATATCGTGTTTAGCTTGGCATATGAGGAGATTAGAGCTCTTCTTCATGCATTATAGAAGTGCCTTTTTATAACTGCAGCATAATATATTCCACAGTATGGTGGTACATCTACAAATCAAAATGCAGCCTCCAGACTGAAGAAGTAAGAGAATTTAAGAAAATTAAGTAGTATTAGAATTTTTATGCAGATTAGCAACTAAAATATTAAAGGCAAAAAGCCTTTCAAATTTAGGTACAAGGGTCTGGGAGGGATTGCTGAAATCATCAATTTCAGGCCTCTAGTATTCCAGGAAGTCACATCATATAATCTTTTTCATAACCTTATTAAATTCCATTTAAAATGCGGTTCATTATTTTTGTCAACATTACTGTTCCAGGACCTCACTGCACTGATAGTTGGGAGATTCACTGATTGCAGCTAGAGTGTAGACACAGAAACACAGACAAAAAACCTCTTTCGTCTTTTGAAGAGATATATCTCCAAATCCCTAAATAATTGTCAGAGTTCTGTGGAACTGGGTATGATGACTGTTAAGCACATAGCTCTGAAAAGTCATATATGGCACAGCATATTCTCTATGTTAGGAGAAAATTTAAAAAAATTATGCAAAAATTTTTCGCTTTCCGAACTGCATGAATGTACTCTTAATAATCTAAATAATCTAAATCTGATTACAAGACATTTGTTGCTTTTAGTTTTAAACTTTTAGACTTGGACAACATTAGAGATGAAGCTAGAATAACACCAAAAGTTCTTTCCTGATCTGAACAATTATAATGCACAAAGCTTCTCATGTATGGCTTAATCTGATTACTGAAGAGGAAAGGGTCTGTCAGAAAAGAAAATCTGAGTTTTTCTTGATACTGATGGAATAAGTGAAGGACCTTATCTCCAAGTTTTCTCCAGGCTTCTTCTTCTATGGATGGGTTCAAGGGTGTAGTATTAGAAATTATATCCTATCAACTGGTCAAACAGATAAGACAACATTTTTATCAGCAAAACCCTTATTGCTCATGAAAGAGTATATCTTTCAGCACAGTTCTTCTACCACACTATTGTTCAGATGACTAAGCTCTGTGTATATTCCTTGTCTGTTTGCCCCCCCAGGACATCCTTGAAAATGAGACATGTTGTTTTAAGGCCTCAAGGGTTTTATCCATGTGTAAAAAATTAAATAAAATAAATTCAGAACAAATACAGCATTAATATTTTATACATATATTGCTTTAATATTGCATCAGTAGCAAATTAGAATCCGAGCCTAGATTTTCATGTTTTGAATATTAACTGCTGAAGTTTCGTCAGTAGCCTTAGGAGGGTTTGCTGGATCTTAACGAATCATGACAGAAATTATGGTTGGTGTTCACACCAAGTGTGAAGTGTCTGTTTGAAAAACTGCAATAATGTGATGTCAGAGAAGGAAACTGTCTGCCTGATCTTTAATCAACAACAGTAAAAGCTGGCCTGGTACTGCACGCTTACTAAATCTCCCCGTACTTTTACACGGTGAAAAAATAGAGGTACTGGGATGCATTAGACACACCCTTGAATGATCATTACCCTGAAGGTAACAGAGATAGGACTATCTCACATACAATCTCCACTGCTGGGTATAATATTGCCTCATGTATATTGGCTCGATCTTGCAATACGTTTATCATATAAGTAATCTGCAGTCCTTCAAGCGTTCTCATTAAATGCACTAGGATAAGTTTAGTGAGTAATAATTTGCATTCAAGAACATTTGCAGGAGGAGATATCCAAATCTATAAATTGAGATTTGTATCTCTTGTCCAAGCTATTGCTCCAGCAAAACTTTTCAGTGACCATCCTTAGTCTTAGGACATAGGGAAAAAAAATGAATTAATTAATACACACTGATTGATGGCTGAAAATAAGCATTTGCAAGAGTTTTGTTATACAACTTGAAATCAAATAGCTACATAAACAAATATATTTTTATAGAGATAAAAAACCTGGAAAATAGTATTTATATTTTTAAAGAACTTCTGAAATCAATCCAATCTTAGAATTATTCATAAAAAGAGCCATATTAGCAAAGGCTTCAGCTCTAACTGAAAGCTGAGGAATAATTCTTTCTGGTAGAGGAATTCTTTATCTTGTTAGGAATAAGATCATACACATGTATTTAAAATGGTTAATCCCGGGCCTATCTTTTAATTTTTGAGGAAAATTGTAAAAAAAAAAACTTAATTTTAAAAATAATCACTGAAAGTTACAAGCAGTGCAGTTGTAGAAATGATCGGTGTGTCAGCGATAATAGTCTGGGACAATGCAGGAGCATAAGGCAGAGTAGTGGCAAAGAGGGCAAAGTCACCAAAAAGAAAAAGGACTGCACCATTTAATACGTGTCTTCTGCACATTTTTTGGCAGTTTTCCCAGTCCTTAGAATGTAGCATTCTGTTCTGGTTTTAACATCTTGTTTTCATGGGGCAGGCTGCTGAATTATCCCTAGCAGTTGTACTCTGTCCGTCTCTGGAGATCAGGGACTGAACCATGACTCAGAGAGTCACAATATAGTCCCTGATTACCCCTTGCTCCAGGAAGAAAATAAACTGCATTAGCCTTTTACCTGGTACAGATGATTTCTCCTCTCTGCACCAGACAGGCTGTGCTGGTCAGTATGTCGGGGCAAGGGTCATAGCCAGACATTACTCACTCCCCATGCATCTGCAAAGGAGTGGGAATAGCTGCCTTGTAGAGGCCATTCACCCTTTTGTAATGCAATCTCCACTCAGGGTAAATTGCACTGTGTAAGAGGGCACTTTAGGCTTCTCTCTAAGAGAGAGGTGTATATGACAAACTCCTTTCTTGTCCTGTATCTAGAGTACGGGTTTAGGCAAATGACTGTGAAGCATCAGAGCTGCTCATATTGATCTTTACTCCCTGATCTGCTGCAGTAAAACTTGATATAACTACCTGCATTTCCTAGACAGCTCTCTTTGCAAATTGAGGCCAATGGAGATATACTATTTAGCACCTCACAAGGTTTAGTCCATGTGTGGACTATGATGACATTTCTAGAGATAGCCACCATGGATTTGAGCATCCATTTTCCCTATATATATTATAATATATATATATTAAACAAACTATTTCTTCTGGTCAGCATAGTCTTGTTTGTTTATTAGAAAAAGAAAATTTGGGCCACTAAGAAAAAAAAAGATTATTGATCATCATGATAAGGAAAATGGTCTCTCACCTGTAAGCAGGCTAGCAAGTGAAGCACATGAGAAAGAAGATACTCTGTATTTGCCCCTTGTACTTCAACACGTACAAATCAAGAGTAGTTTGAAAGGGAGAGAGAACATAATATCTATAGCTTTCAGTTCTGCAACATGAAAGGGAAACAGAGACCCAGTTCTTGACCAGTTCAAGTTGTGCCCTTTTTGGTAGATTGCTTCTTGGTCCAGGAAATTGTAAATCCGGAGAGGGAAAATCAAGGAAAATGGAAAAAAAAAAAAATCGTGCACTGTGTCAGCATCCATTATTTCTTTGAAGTTCAGTTTGTTGTCTGCTGTCATGGGACTGCCTTCAAAGAGTGCATGGAATATTTAAAAAACAAAGTGAAAAAGCAGGCAGCACTTTCCCGTTACAGTCTGCAGATATTTTGACACTCCAAACAATAATAATGGGTTTCCCAGGTGCTGGATGTTACATAATTTGTCATGATGTCTGCTGTGAGTGCCCCTGGACTTCACATCTTACTATCCTCTCTTTTTGTGTCACTTCAGTGGAAGCAGGTGTCATCAAGGAGGTATATGGTGGTGATAATTCAGTATTTTCACAAAGATGGATTTTCTCTAGAAAGACTGGTATTCATTCACATTAATAAATGAATGAAGGCAAATTTTTCTGAGTAAACTATTACTGAATAAGCAAAATCATCTCGGAAAGAGGACTTCAAGGGAAATTATAAAATTTGGCTTTGTCAAAAGACTGATACTCTGCAATCCAAAGAATTTTTAAAATGCTTTCAGATTATTGAGTTTCTAGAAGTACATGGAGGTTTTTTTGTACATATACAAAATGGAATAATATATCGGTACAGAAAGGAAAAAAATATAGTGTGCTAGATATATGTAAGAGGGAAAGAAGAACAACAACAACAAAAAAAAAAACGAAAAAGAGTTATACAGGTCTCTATTAGATATAACAGGCTTGATCATTACTCATGCAAGTGTCTCCTATTGCCTTCAGAGAAAGATTTTGGACTCAGTAACTAACAGAAAGATAAAGTATTCAGAAGCAACTCTCCCTGAAATACCATATATATTCTGTTTTCTACTCCTGCTTTGAGAATTAGAGAATGTGGAAGATCTCACTCTAAAATAAAAAGTGATAGATCCCTGTCTGAAGGAAATTATAATTCAAATTAGTCATAGTAAGAAAGTAAATGTCATGGAAGGCCTACATTTTCTGACTCTAAAAAAATCTAAAACTGTGTCTTTGCTCAGCCTGCATCTCCCTTGATGCTGATGTATGCTGAGGAAGCTCAGCTGAAGCTTCTGACACATCCAGGATATCCCAGAAAGGACTTGGCAATTGTGAAACTAAGTCTTCACTGTCAGGAATGCTTGATATTACCCAAGCAAGGGTACGTGACACAAAAGTAGCAGTCCTGAATTTTAGACCCATCCTTACCCTAGTAAGAGTTTGAGACTTCCTATTCCTTGATAATTTTGTTTTTCAATAAAAATTAGTCTAATTCAGAGTATTATTCACATGCACACACGCACTGAGGGAGCAGGAGCTAAGAAAGCGTATGGCAAGGGGGTAAAATCATGAAATGCTTGACTTTCACAGATATGGTGTGAGACCAGCTGTTTTGTGCTTTGTGCTTACAATTGCCTGGCTACAGACACTTTCTGAAGTGGCCTCCTGTTGCTAGTAAATGGAGTGATCTCTACTCCTGTGTTCAAGCTTCTGTATTTTAGGCCTTAGTCTAGACAAGCTAAGTAGTCAAAGTAGGAAGTTTGTATTTAGCTGTCTGTATGTTTGCCAAGTTCTAGGGTTTCCCTTAGTAACTCTCTACTAACTCATGTCACAGTAGAGAAGTCTTTGAATTTAAAAAAAAAGGAAAAATTGACTGACATTCATTTCCCACTAAATAGAGCTGGGTCTCTGTTGGTATGAGATTTGGACTAAAAAGCAATTACTCCATTGAAGGACTTTGGAAATAGTGTTTGTCCTGGAGTCAATGTTGCAAGTTTGACTGTGTTCATATGAAACCCCTTGACTTTAAGAGGAGAAATTACTGGTTCATGAACACATTATGAATCCCAGAAGGGTTACATATTTACTTAATGCCCATTTTTTCTGCTGTTTGTTCCACCACTAAAATCATAACCTTACTTATAACCTCAGTAATTTCTATAATAACCACTCATGATGTAATAAACAGAGGATTAGGACTTTGGGCTGGGAGTAATCAGTAGGAAACTACAAAAGAGTCTGTGGTTTTGCTGATGTTTCTTTTAACAGTAGCAGGGAAAGAAAAAAAATAAAAGATAAGGAGATTTATCTGTAAATAAAACGTTTTCCTAAAATTTTCCCTGAGGTTCTAATCTTCTTTAGTGTGACCCAGACAACACCAGTAGAGCTTCAGCATATTGAAGGAAGAAACCTATTTCACACCTCCCCTAATCTTGGAAAGCTTCCTTAAAGTCCTTATACAGAATTTACATAACCCTTTGTGCCTGAATTCTGCATCTTGCAAAATTAATGAAATCAATGGGACATGTGAATGGATCTGTTTGCAAGTTCCTGGCTTTAAATTAACATTGAGACACCATTTTTTACCTGATGTGTTCTTAAGGGACATCACAGGCTGGGAACATATATATATAGGAATGCAAGTCATAGGAACACTGTGGGATGGCTTGGCCAATAAGACCAATGCCCCTCATCTATATTATAAGGGTGATGAGCCTATGTATAATACTGTGATATATTTCCCAATTTTTCTTGGGGGAAAAGAAATGATCAAACTTACTGTAAAAGTATATAAATTACATGATTAGAGTCCTAGCTCTAATCAATGGAATGCTGGTGTTTCACTTTGGTGTGAAGAGATTCTAACCAGACGCCATGCACCTGCTGCTGTAAATTTCCACTGTGCTACCATGCAAAACCCATTCCTTTATTCGTGGGACACATGAATTAAAAGAGAGACTGTTATCCCAATTTATTTTTTTCCTCTGTTTACAGATGAGAGGGAAACCTGCCAGATCAAAATAGAAAAATATAAGTATTTCCTTTCCATTAATTCAGTTTCCCTTTTATATGAAATTACTTTTTAGAAGAGACTCTGTGTTTTCACTAATATTTAGAACTGCCAGCTCAAAAGAAATAAAATACAAGGGTGATAACTGAAATATACAACTTTCTAAATTATCAAGAAACATTCCTAGCAATTTGCTGCAAAGTACACATAATGAAATCAGACAGCAAGAACAGAATATTTAAAATGTGTGACTAATCGAATTCATTAAGTGATGCGCATTTGATATTTTCAGTTGGCTAGTAATACACTAAACAAACTGCAACTGTCTATCCTGAATTATGTGCATGTGCACATTTATATAAAAGCAAATAAACAATCCAATAGGAATATTCCCAGTCAGTATGACATATCTTTCTTGAACCTGCTAGTTTCAAAATGATAGAACTAATGACAGAACAAGCACAGAAGCTCAGTAAATCACTTATCTTGCCCTATAGTTGCCATAGTTCCTCTTCTCTTACTTTAATGGAGGCACACTGTCTGAGAAAACATGTAGCAGAAGGATATTTTCAATGTACTGTCAGTCCTAAATTACATCTCTGTGAAAGTAGCACTAGTCATGTCATGCCATTTTACTAAGACAAGGACTCATGAGTGCACTGCCCACAGCAGAGTCACATTTCACCTGTCCTTCTGTGGCCTGCACTATATTGACAGGATCTGTGACAAGAAGCTGAACAGATTTGTTGTTCTCAGGTTGACGGGCTTATATTTGTAGCAGTCTCATCTTCTGTTGGCAGCAGCCTCTGCCATAGATGCGGCTCTGGGAGAACACTATTATTCTCTGGTACCCCTAAGATCATGTTACCCAGGTAATCTTCTTGTCTTTCTTCTCCTGAACTGTTGGGACTGTGCCAGGAAAAGTAAGAGGTGCTGAATTACTATTTTTATTATTGTGCAGAACTGAAACCCAACTCCAAACCTCCTTCATTATCTCCTCAAACCTTCAAGCCTAATTGACAGCAAGTCTTTATATCTTGATTTGTTCCCATTAGAAGTCCTTGTGCCCTTGAATAAACAGGTAAGGTAATAACTTTAATTACTGCTATAATTAGGTGTATCTGAAGCACCTGTGCTTTGGCATGAGAAAAAAGGCCTAAAGCTGAACTTTCTTTTCTGCAACATTGATACGTATTTTTTCTTCATGCCATTCATTTGGCAGGTAAAGGCACCCAAAGTAGACAGCTTAAGTTTAGTAGAAGCTTAAGTTTAAGTAGCAGAAAAACCTCTTTTTTAAATTTTTTTTTTTTAATAGCTGCTAAATGAACTTATTTATTACTATTAAGTAATACTTCAAGCAAAAAGCAATACCATTTATGGAACCGCTTTAAAAAGCCAGAGCATCTTTGTGATACAGTCATTACAGAAATCAAACAAAAATAACTGAATCATCAATAGAATTACACAGCAGGGCAGGCCTTTTGCATTTGTTTTCTTTGCATTAGCAAGACCCTCTACTGTGTTAAGTATATGTCAAAAAAAGAAAAAAACTCAAAAATTATATATATGTATATGTGTAAATTTATGTGTGTAATATAAACTATATGTATATGGTTACAACTATTGCAACCAGTAAGCTTGCTTTTTTATTTTCCATAAATAAACGATAAATATAAATAAGTGATAAACAGCAAAATAAAACCAGTTTTATAGCTGTGTATGAATAAACTTAGATTTTTAAAAGGAACAAATTGATTCTAGAAAACTTGAGTGAAAGATCACTTTTGACTGAAACTTTAGATACTTTTAAAATAATTTTCAAATGCTAATGTAAGTAGAAAAGCTGAGAATGCATGGTTGGCATTAATACCATCTTCACAACAGAAAACAAAAATAGTAGCTGAAGATTCGTAGTCAGAGACAGAAAGCTTCATTTCAGTAATGTAAGAAAATTCTATTCAGAAAAGCAATGTAATTCAAGGTTAATTATCTGAATTAATGTGTCTCAGAATTTGGCACCCAAGGAAAATCAGGCTGATTTTTGGAACTGCAAAGTGGACCAGGAATTGAGGAGGTTATATATGTTCTATCTGCACCTATCTATTCTCTGGAACACTATTTTGGTAGCCTAGCTTCAAAAATTTGGATTTTGTTCTTACTCAGTTCTAACTGGTGTATTTAATTGGAGCAACTTAGTCACGGCATGTCTGACAATCACATCTCCACACTCAAAGGCCTGGGAATGGCATAAACTGAGGCTTTGTGCCATAAAAAAATTGCTTTAAATAACTGTATAATAATGTTCACTGTTTCATTACAACATGGGTTTTGAAAAAAAAATTAAGTACTATAAAATTTGAAGTGAAAATTTGTTAAATTATGCAATTTTGCTTCAATTCTGGAACTGAAAAAGAATTTCTCAAGGTTTAGAGATACATTGCATACACATGATAATCTGTAAAACATGTGATGATTTTAGAAAATGGCTACCTTTCTTTTAAAACAGAATATCAGTTCTGTCTGTCAAGGGAATTCTAAACCAATATTTGCTTTTGAAAATTCAGAACTACACAGTTTTCTATAATAAATTTTCATTGGGAGTGGCTAGTCTAGTTACCAAAGAACTGTCAGGGAGTCAAAAAGAAGGGAAGTGGTCTATGTGACTGTGATTTGGGAGAGGTAAGACAGACACTAAATAATCTCTCTATTAAAATATGTTCCACACTGTAAAAGACTGAAAACCTCCTATAAAACAAGGCACAGTTGGGGGATAATATGGGATATCTGACTTTTGACTAACCACATCGTTGTTTTTCTTTAAATAAATAGAAGACTTCTGACTCTAGTGCTGTCCAATATATACTTTCCTTGAGTATTGAATTTCCATAAAATCAGACACTGTGACCTGAAAATAGCTGATCCATGGGTAAGGAATACTTTCTAAAAAAATTCCTTAGGAATTTTTATTAGATGTGTAGATATATGTAATTATAAGAGATAGAAACAAACCAGTTAAATAGCTGAACTTCAAAAAGAATGTTCCGGTGTTTGCAAAAAAATTAAAATCTTTTGAGAATTTAGCAATTCTTTAGTTCCATTTCCTCTCACTCAGACATCTCCATGATTGTGGGAGAGATGAGCTTAGCTCCGTTTTCACCATTTTAAACTTGTATTTCTACTTTCAACTGGTCATAGGAGTTCCATCCATATAAGCACTTCCACAAGATGTTTGTGGTCCCAACTGTAGCTTGAGATTAAGTACCTTCCAAAGACCCTCATCTTTCTCCATTGACTACAGAAGTATCTTGGATGCCGAAATTCTGTTCAATGACTCATTTTTAGCTGGTTGAGTGAAATAATTTTCAATGTGTCTAAGGAAATGTGTGAAAACAGATGAAGTGTAGGTTGGGATTTCTAAAGAAAAATGTTTGGAAGCTGCAAACAAGACCTCAGAGGAGCTTTTTCCCTTATTCCACTGAGTGAGAAAAGCAAGACTGTAAAGCATAATACAACTTAAATTTTTTGTCTATTTGTAGAACTCCTGCTCCAAATAGTTCAGTGTTGTTGGGAGGTAACAAGGATGTAGAGTGCATATGATATTAGTCTGAAGCAGACGACTGAATTTTGCCAGATTTGTGCTGATGTTCTTAGCAAACTCACACTCTGAAGGAAGACGAGGGGAAAAAAAAGTAAAAAAGTAATGTTGTTACTTCCTTCTTTCCTTCCAAAGGAAAATATTTGTTGATCAAAATTAGTATTGCTTTAATAGGTGCCCATTTTTTCCTTTTATTTTATATGCATTTTTGTCTTTAAGTTAATTTCTAAACCAGTCCAGAATTACAATATAAGTCGTGGTCATCTATTAAATGATACCACACCACTTTTTTGTTATATAAACACTGTAAAAAGGACTGAAAGTAACAGCAGCTGCATTTCTGAAAATAGTCTGGTATGACATTAATAACAAACCAATGTATTAAATAGCTTCTCTGTTTCTCATGTGGGAGACAAATTAAGACACACCTTTGCAGCAGAGTCAGCTGGAATGACAGTTGTTGTCCATGCAAACTTGCTGCACAGAAAACATAAGTTACTTCGATTGTGGTACAAAAGAATCACTTGGCTTGAGACATGCAGGCAAAACATGGTCTTGTTATCATTAATCCAAGACTGTGATACCTAATTGCAATCCAATCTAGGTATTCCTGTTACTTTTCCAGGGCAGGAATAGGCTGCCACAGCATTTCAGTTCTCAAAGCTAGTGCCCTTCTGACTACTGCATGGCAGACTAGGGATCTGAGTGAAACAAGCAGATACTCAGTCTTGAACCACTCTTATTTTTCCCATAGACATTCAGAAGAATAAAACAAAAGAAAATATAATCTCAACAAAATTGAGATATTAGCAAATAGTATTCTGAAATGATGAAAAGATTGACACATGGGATTTTGAATACAATACCTTCGTTGATTTCTTCTGGCTTTTTAGAGGTGTTAAAATATGCTAGTTTAAAAAATGCGTGGTCAAAAATGTATTTCAAAGGCTGCTATCTGCTGTATCTTTTTAATAGCATAAGATGCAAAAGATAAGTATCGCCCTCAGCTTGAAAGATACTATTTTTCATCATTTGGGTCACCAATTTAATGTGATTTAACATTAAGCTTTCTGAATTTTGTGATCCATTGTAACAGTCTCCTTTTTCAAAGAAAGGTAACTCTATCTGGCATTCACAACCCAGCATGACTCCAGCATTTTAGAAAGCAATGACTCCTAATAGCTTTTCAACTGCAAGTAGAATACAGGCTAATTGCAACAAAGCCCCTCAGTTTAGTAAAACTTGAATCTCCTGACCGGTCAGACAAATCCATTAGGATTTTATTGGGTCCTAAAAAGAGTTATGTGATTCCCTAGGATCCAATCCTTGTCAATCAGGCATGGTAAATTGGATTCTTGAATAGGGAAATCCCTAAGGGAGAGAAGATGTTATCTAGATCAGATGCAGTGATTTTTTGACTCTGTGCTCACTAGGTTCTGTTCTCTCTTTAGTGAACCAATAAAACCATAATAAGTATTGATTAACCCATTACTGAGCATTATCCACTGGCTTCTGCCTGACTGTATTTAAACACAACACAGTGCCTCTCTGCTGCCATTGTACAGCTGTTTGCCTTTACATTGGCAGCCTTGTCAAGCTCATGACAGGTTTACTTAGTTTTCAAAACATCTTCAGGCACTTAATGTTCATTTCAGATGCACTATTTAAAAAAAAAAAAAAAGTCTTCAAAACAGCTATATTTCCTCTGAAAAAGCAGGGAAAGTAAATAATGATCAACATTCTTATTTCATGCTTTGTATTTGGAAGTGATTGTGTTAGCCCTTAAAAAAATCAGATACTTCAAAATTAGAACGTTATCCAGCATTCAGTCCTGCAGAAGGAAACTTTGTCCTTAGGAGTGTCACAAATTGTGGCTTATGTAATTGTGAGCAATATATGACAGCTGTGTAGGTATCTTTCATTTACACCCACCTGTATTCATTAGCTGTTGAATGTGTCATAACACTCCAGACAGTGGACTACAGGATGTCTGAAGCTATGAAATTTTACTGGTGGGTGGATATGTAAGATTTGCCTCAAAATGGACTGTTCATGCATGAACTTAAGTTTGCGTGGGAGCTGATCCACAGTACTTTTGAAACTTCTTACTAATCATTATCTTTTGGAGGAGCTTTCTGAATTTCTTTCTGAGTGCTACTCAATACTTTAGAGTACAGAGATCACCTAGATAAATTAACTTTGATTACAAAGGACAAGGTCAGGACCTGAATGGAAGCAGGTCGAACTGAGGCATCACAGAAATCTCTTTTTTTAAACAATCATATGAATCATCAAGCTTTAAGAAACTATTTTATTTTATCTTATGTTCAACGCATG